>NC_080734.1:960891-985891 GCF_019097595.1 Hemibagrus wyckioides
CCCTCTCAGTCACGCCCACTGTTGGCCATGTCCCATCTCAGACCAAGCCCCCTCTCAGTCACGCCCACTGTTGGCCATGTCCCATCTCAGACCAAGCCCCCTCTCAGTCATGCCCACTGTTGGCCATGTGCCATCTCAGACCAAGCCCCCTCTCAGTCACGCCTACTGTTGGCCATGTCCCATCTCAGCCATGCCCCCTGTCACTCACACCCACTGTTGGCCATGTGCCATCTCATCAGCACCCTCTGTCAGCCACGCCCCCTTTTCTCTCAGCTAGGTTGACAGACAGGATGTAAAATGGCCAAACGTAGAAAAGATCTCAGATTGCAGTGTCCTGTTTGCTCTCGAGCTCTCTTTGTACCAGTTCTGATTCCAAAGCTATTAAAAATATAAAGATATGGCTATTAAAGTGAATTGCACATTATACAGAGTGTTCTCAGTGGATTTTTATATAGCCTATTAGTGCAAGAGAAAATATGCAATTAAATAAACTGGAGTTAAAGGAGGTCTTTATGTGACACGTCTGGATGTGAATTGTCCTTTAGTTCCCTTAGTGCCTCTGCTTATTAATCCGAAGAAGATAAAATTAAACTTTTATGTAATTGTTGATTTATTTTACGGTGCTAGATGTGTGTATCAGACCTGACATCCTGCAGGACACTGAACACTCAATAGGAAGAACCCAGAGTAGGCTTCATATGGCATTCTAGCCAAAAAAACAGAGGCTTCTGTGCTTTTGTTTCATTAAAAGTTTAAAGATTTATAAATTGTTTATTGCTCGATTTTCCTTTCCTAGGATCTGATACTAAGAGCTGTATAATAATGGAGTCAGCAGAGATTCCAACATGCTTTTCCAGAAACCCTTCACACACTCCTGCTGCTGCTGGCTTACAGGTAAGCTGTGTGTGTGTGTGTGTGTGTGTGTGATCATCTGAAAGAAGGGCATCTGAATATTAGAATATGTCATATAAATTATTAGTAAAGAAAACGTCCGTTTTAGGGTGGATCATGGGTCAAACATTTAATAAGTAAAAGATTCATCTAGGGCTGTAACTAATGATTATTTTCATAATGGAATAATCAGGTGATTATTGTTTCGATTAATCGATGAATCAGATAAAAACACCACATTTTAAATACCTTTTTATTTTTATTTTAAATTAAATGTACACATTGGGTGTTACAGACATGAAGGTAAAATAAACCTTTACACTACCACAATGTTTTTCCAGCTTTTAAGCAGAAAACTTTTGACCTTTTAAACCATGAACTGTTTGTGTTTCTTAAAGAGGCAGAACTACTAGACTACTGAGTTATGATCCATTCAGTCTTCCAGAAATTTTACATTGGATTATTTTTAATTGGTAACAAATGCTGATTAAAAACAAATATAGTTTGTTTATTTTGATCAAACTGTTTTAATTGGACAGTAATTAACGTCCTGCACTACAACTATTAGTGCTGTTTATCATCTACACTGTGAATGAGGAGTAACACAACGCTCTTTACACAATAAACACCGGACACTGCAGATAAAGCACTCGCACAGAATAAAGCACTCGCACAGAATAAAGCACTCGCACAGAATAAAGCACTCACACAGAATAAAGCACTCGCACAGAATAAAGCACTCACAGAATAAAGCACTCACACAGAATAAAGCACTCGCACAGAATAAAGCACTCGCACAGAATAAAGCACTCGCACAGAATAAAGCACTCACACAGAATAAAGCACTCGCACAGAATAAAGCACTCACACACAGAATAAAGCACTCACACACAGAATAAAGCATTCACACAGAATAAAGCACTCACACACAGAATAAAGCACTCACACACAGAATAAAGCACTCACACAGAATAAAGCATTCACACAGAATAAAGCACTCACACACAGAATAAAGCACTCACACACAGAATAAAGCACTCACACAGAATAAAGCACTCACACACAGAATAAAGCACTCACACACAGAATAAAGCACTCACACACAGAATAAAGCATTCACACAGAATAAAGCACTCACACACAGAATAAAGCACTCACACACAGAATAAAGCACTCACACACAGAATAAAGCACTCACACACAGAATAAAGCATTCACACAGAATAAAGCACTCACACACAGAATAAAGCACTCACACACAGAATAAAGCATTCACACAGAATAAAGCACTCACACACAGAATAAAGCACTTACACACAGAATAAAGCATTCACACAGAATAAAGCACTCACACACAGAATAAAGCACTCACACAGAATAAAGCACTCACACAGAATAAAGCACTCACACACAGAATACAGCATTCACACAGAATAAAGCACTCACACACAGAATAAAGCACTCACACACAGAATAAAGCACTCACACACAGAATAAAGCACTCACACAGAATAAAGCACTCACACACAGAATAAAGCACTCACACACAGAATAAAGCATTCACACAGAATAAAGCATTCACACAGAATAAAGCACTCACACAGAATAAAGCACTCACACACAGAATAAAGCACTCACACACAGAATAAAGCACTCACACAGAATAAAGCACTCACACAGAATAAAGCATTCACACAGAATAAAGCACTCACACAGAATAAAGCACTCACACACAGAATAAAGCACTCACACACAGAATAAAGCACTCACACACAGAATAAAGCACTCACACACAGAATAAAGCACTCACACACAGAATAAAGCACTCACACACAGAATAAAGCACTCACACAGAATAAAGCACTCACACAGAATAAAGCACTCACACAGAATAAAGCACTCACACAGAATAAAGCACTCACACAGAATAAAGCACTCACACAGAATAAAGCATTCACACAGAATAAAGCACTCACACAATAAAGCACTCACACAGAATAAAGCACTCACACAGAATAAAGCACTCACACAGAATGAACATTCACACACAGAATAAAGCACTCACACACAGAATAAAGCACTCACACAGAATAAAGCATTCACACAGAATAAAGCACTCACACAGAATAAAGCACTCACACACAGAATGAACATTCACACACAGAATAAAGCACTCACACAGAATAAAGCACTCACACACAGAATGAACATTCACACACAGAATAAAGCACTCACACAGAATAAAGCACTCACACAGAATAAAGCAGAAATAAGCAGAATAAAGCACTCACACAGAATAAAGCATTCACACATAGAATAAAGCATTCACACAGAATAAAGCATTCACACACAGAATAAAGCACTCACACACAGAATAAAGCACTCACACAGAATAAAGCATTCACACAGAATAAAGCACTCACACAGAATAAAGCATTCACACAGAATAAAGCACTCACACACAGAATAAAGCACTCACACAGAATAAAGCACTCACACAGAATAAAGCACTCACACAGAATAAAGCACTCACCCACAGAATGAACATTCACACACAGAATAAAGCACTCACACACAGAATAAAGCACTCACACAGAATAAAGCATTCACACAGAATAAAGCATTCACACAGAATAAAGCATTCACACAGAATAAAGCACTCACACACAGAATAAAGCACTGACACAGAATAAAGCACTCACACACAGAATAAAGCATTCACACACAGAATAAAGCACTCACACAGAATAAAGCACTCACACACAGAATAAAGCACTCACACAGAATAAAGCACTCACACAGAATAAAGCATTCACACAGAATAAAGCATTCACACAGAATAAAGCACTCACACAGAATAAAGCATTCACACACAGAATAAAGCACTCACACAGAATAAAGCACTCACACAGAATGAACATTCACACACAGAATAAAGCACTCACACACAGAATAAAGCACTCACACAGAATGAACATTCACACACAGAATAAAGCACTCACACACAGAATAAAGCACTCACACAGAATAAAGCACTCACACACAGAATAAAGCATTCACACACAGAATAAAGCACTCACACACAGAATAAAGCACTCACACAGAATAAAGCACTCACACAGAATAAAGCACTCACACACAGAATAAAGCATTCACACACAGAATAAAGCACTCACACAGAATAAAGCACTCACACACAGAATAAAGCACTCACACAGAATAAAGCACTCACACAGAATAAAGCACTCACACACAGAATAAAGCACTCACACACAGAATAAAGCACACACACAGAATAACGCACTCACACACAGAATAAAGCATTCACACACAGAATAAAGCACTCACACAGAATAAAGCACTCACACACAGAATAAAGCATTCACACAGAATAAAGCACTCACACAGAATAAAGCACTCACACACAGAATAAAGCACTCACACACAGAATAAAGCACTCACACACAGAATAAAGCATTCACACAGAATAAAGCATTCACACAGAATAAAGCACTCACACAGAATAAAGCACTCACACAGAATAAAGCACTCACACACAGAATGAACATTCACACACAGAATAAAGCACTCACACACAGAATGAACATTCACACACAGAATAAAGCACTCACACAGAATAAAGCACTCACACAGAATAAAGCACTCACACAGAATAAAGCAGAAATAAGCAGAATAAAGCACTCACACAGAATAAAGCATTCACACATAGAATAAAGCATTCACACAGAATAAAGCATTCACACACAGAATAAAGCACTCACACACAGAATAAAGCACTCACACAGAATAAAGCATTCACACAGAATAAAGCACTCACACAGAATAAAGCATTCACACAGAATAAAGCACTCACACACAGAATAAAGCACTCACACAGAATAAAGCACTCACACAGAATAAAGCACTCACACAGAATAAAGCACTCACCCACAGAATGAACATTCACACACAGAATAAAGCACTCACACACAGAATAAAGCACTCACACAGAATAAAGCATTCACACAGAATAAAGCATTCACACAGAATAAAGCACTCACACACAGAATAAAGCACTCACACAGAATAAAGCACTCACACACAGAATAAAGCATTCACACACAGAATAAAGCACTCACACACAGAATAAAGCACTCACACACAGAATAAAGCACTCACACAGAATAAAGCACTCACACAGAATAAAGCATTCACACAGAATAAAGCATTCACACAGAATAAAGCACTCACACAGAATAAAGCATTCACACACAGAATAAAGCACTCACACAGAATAAAGCACTCACACAGAATGAACATTCACACACAGAATAAAGCACTCACACACAGAATAAAGCACTCACACAGAATGAACATTCACACACAGAATAAAGCACTCACACACAGAATAAAGCACTCACACAGAATAAAGCACTCACACACAGAATAAAGCATTCACACACAGAATAAAGCACTCACACACAGAATAAAGCACTCACACAGAATAAAGCACTCACACAGAATAAAGCACTCACACACAGAATAAAGCACTCACACACAGAATAAAGCACTCACACAGAATAACGCACTCACACACAGAATAAAGCATTCACACACAGAATAAAGCACTCACACAGAATAAAGCACTCACACACAGAATAAAGCATTCACACAGAATAAAGCACTCACACAGAATAAAGCACTCACACACAGAATAAAGCACTCACACACAGAATAAAGCACTCACACACAGAATAAAGCACTCACACAGAATAAAGCACTCACACAGAATAAAGCATTCACACACAGAATAAAGCACTCACACACAGAATAAAGCACTCACACACAGAATAAAGCACTCACACAGAATAAAGCACTCACACAGAATAAAGCACTCACACACAGAATAAAGCATTCACACACAGAATAAAGCACTCACACAGAATAAAGCACTCACACACAGAATAAAGCATTCACACAGAATAAAGCACTCACACAGAATAAAGCACTCACACAGAATAAAGCATTCACACACAGAATAAAGCACTCACACACAGAATACAGAATTCACACAGAATAAAGCACTCACACAGAATAAAGCACTCACACACAGAATAAAGCACTCACACAGAATAAACACTCACACAGAATGAACATTCACACACAGAATAAAGCACTCACACACAGAATAAAGCACTCACACAGAATGAACATTCACACACAGAATAAAGCACTCACACACAGAATAAAGCACTCACACAGAATAAAGCACTCACACACAGAATAAAGCATTCACACACAGAATAAAGCATTCACACACAGAATAAAGCACTCACACACAGAATAAAGCACTCACACAGAATAAAGCACTCACACAGAATAAAGCACTCACACACAGAATAAAGCACTCACACAGAATAAAGCACTCACACACAGAATAAAGCATTCACACACAGAATAAAGCACTCACACAGAATAAAGCACTCACACACAGAATAAAGCACTCACACAGAATAAAGCACTCACACAGAATAAAGCACTCACACAGAATAAAGCACTCACACACAGAATAAAGCACTCACACACAGAATAAAGCACTCACACAGAATAAAGCATTCACACACAGAATAAAGCACTCACACACAGAATAAAGCACTCACACAGAATAAAGCACTCACACAGAATAAAGCACTCACACACAGAATAAAGCATTCACACACAGAATAAAGCACTCACACAGAATAAAGCACTCACACACAGAATAAAGCACTCACACACAGAATAAAGCACTCACACACAGAATAAAGCACTCACACACAGAATAAAGCACTCACACACAGAATAAAGCACTCACACACAGAATAAAGCACTCACACAGAATAAAGCACTCACACAGAATAAAGCATTCACACACAGAATAAAGCACTCACACACAGAATACAGCATTCACACAGAATAAAGCATTCACACAGAATAAAGCACTCACACAGAATAAAGCATTCACACAGAATAAAGCATTCACACAGAATAAAGCACTCACACACAGAATAAAGCATTCACACAGAATAAAGCACTCACACACAGAATAAAGCACTCACACACAGAATAAAGCACTCACACACAGAATAAAGCACTCACACACAGAATAAAGCATTCACACAGAATAAAGCATTCACACAGAATAAAGCATTCACACACAGAATAAAGCACTCACACAGAATAAAGCATTCACACACAGAATAAAGCATTCACACAGAATAAAGCATTCACACAGAATAAAGCACTCACACAGAATAAAGAATTCACACAGAATAAAGCATTCACACAGAATAAAGCACTCACACACAGAATAAAGCATTCACACAGAATAAAGCACTCACACACAGAATAAAGCACTCACACACAGAATAAAGCACTCACACACAGAATAAAGCATTCACACAGAATAAAGCATTCACACAGAATAAAGCATTCACACACAGAATAAAGCACTCACACAGAATAAAGCATTCACACACAGAATAAAGCATTCACACACAGAATAAAGCATTCACACAGAATAAAGCATTCACACAGAATAAAGCACTCACACAGAATAAAGCACTCACACAGAATAAAGCATTCACACAGAATAAAACACTCACACAGAATAAAGCACTCACACAGAATAAAGCATTCACACAGAATAAAACACTCACACAGAATGAACATTCACACACAGAATAAAACACTCACACAGAATAAAACACTCACACAGAATGAACATTCACACACAGAATAAAGCACTCACACAGAATAAAACACTCACACAGAATAAAGCACTCACACACAGAATAAAGCACTCACACAGAATAAAGCACTCACACACAGAATAAAGCACTCACACACAGAATAAAGCATTCACACACAGAATAAAGCACTCACACACAGAATAAAGCACTCACACACAGAATAAAGCATTCACACAGAATAAAGCACTCACACACAGAATAAAGCATTCACACAGAATAAAGCACTCACACAGAATAAAACACTCACACAGAATAAAGCACTCACACACAGAATAAAGCATTCACACAGAATAAAGCACTCACACAGAATAAAACACTCACACAGAATAAAGCACTCACACACAGAATAAAGCACTCACACAGAATAAAGCACTCACACAGAATAAAGCAGTCATACAGAATAAAACACTCACACAGAATAAAGCACTCACACACAGAATAAAGCACTCACACACAGAATAAAGCACTCACACACAGAATAAAGCATTCACACAGAATAAAGCACTCACACAGAATAAAACACTCACACAGAATAAAGCACTCACACAGAATAAACAATCACACAGAATAAAACACTCACAGAATAAAGCATTCACACAGAATAAAACACTCACACAGAATGAACATTCACACACAGAATAAAACACTCACACAGAATAAAACACTCACACAGAATAAACACTCACACAGAATAAACACTCACACAGAATAAAGCACTCACACAGAATAAACACTCACACAGAATAAAGCATTCACACAGAATAAAACACTCACACAGAATGAACATTCACACACAGAATAAAGCACTCACACACAGAATAAACACTCACACAGAATAAAGCATTCACACAGAATAAAACACTCACACAGAATGAACATTCACACACAGAATAAAGCACTCACACACAGAATGCATGTTTACTACAAATACAAGACTCAGTGTTTAGGAATGGCTTAAAAAGCGCAGTACAGAAGGCGAGGGTCTCAGGACCCAAGTTGCCATGACAACCTGCTACTGTAAACGAAGCTTACAACGCTTGCCCCGCCTCTGGGGCCTTCTGATTGGTCTAATGTTCTGTGAGTGACGTTGATGAGCTGCGCTGTTTGGAACAGTAGAAATCATTTGAACATGAGACCCGTGAGGGACTGCAAAAGATGGAGCACAACGGCAAAAACATTCATTTATCACATTCATTAAAAATAATGGAAAAGGAATTAGGAATAAAACACGTTCTGTGTGAATGACCAACACATTAATCACACAAATATGGCACATGACAAATCTGCATTAAACTTATGGTCCTGAATGTTTCTCCTTCATCTGTGATTCCCGCATGTTTCCGGTTTGTGCTCCTTCATCATTGTCGTGTTTCCGCGACACTGAAGCTCCGCTTTGTAAAGTTCACAGTTTACAACATTTAGCATGGAATTTAATATGAAATGCTCCCATGCCTTAGAGGACTCGGACTTATCCTTGTACTCTCCTCCATTCTTCCCATGTCCGCCTGGAACAACGCTGTCATTGAATGCGATTTATTTGATTTATTGTTTCAGCCCTAGATTCATCTGAGTTTTCTTCTCCTAATCAGCTCCTTTTTCATGGCTGCTTACTGCATGCTGTCCTGTTGTACGAGCAGGGACTTCATTTTGTACATGATGATCA
Organism: Hemibagrus wyckioides; assembly: GCF_019097595.1. Taxonomy (NCBI): domain Eukaryota; kingdom Metazoa; phylum Chordata; class Actinopteri; order Siluriformes; family Bagridae; genus Hemibagrus; species Hemibagrus wyckioides. The sequence goes on from NC_080734.1 coordinate 970,237, forward strand.
TTTCACTTGTTCATTAGCTTTGTGGGAATGTACAGACAGAAACTTGTACGGATTCAGGTGGAGGGACATCTCTAGAACATCTCCTCACACCTGTGGACCATCAGAAACATGCAAAGGAAGAACCTGAAGATGAAGACTACCTCTGTAAGCCAGAAAAACACATTATACAGTCCAGACCGATCCTCAGTAACCAGATCTCTGACTTTTCCTTTTTTTTAACTCATTGTTGTTTCAGGTAAAGCAGCATCAGCTTCTGTGGGACACATCACATCTGTGGAGCAGCAGAAACATGTAAAAAAGGAACAACCTGAAGATGAAGACTGTCTCCGTAAGCCAACAGGGTGTATCTACCTCATTTGTTCTTCAGATGTTTACTTGAGATGTGAGAAGTAATTAATGGAATTTCAGGTGGAGGGACATCAAACTCTGTGGAACATGTAGACAAGGATATTAAAGAAGAAGAAGTTGAAGATGAAGACTACATCTGTACAGCGACAGTATGGGGTAAGTAACACTGTCACTGTAATGCTCATTTTAAAGGTTTCTGAACAGTTCATTAATAAGGGAAAATTAATGAGTTGAGTTTTGGATAGAAATCACAAGCTTTCTTTTTCAGATCTGCTCTCTAATATGTGGTCAGATGTTTGGCACTCAAATGAATAGACCAGCTGATTTATTCCAGTCTCTCTAATCTCTAATGCTTCCAGTGAACTTTTATTTTGGTTTTTGTACCTCGTTTGGAATATCTGAGTGTCTGACAGTGTCACCAGATGTAATTTTTTCACTGTATCTGCACCTCTGTAATTCATAGGCCCTGTGTTTCTATTCATTTTCTGTTCCAGAAATGACTGATGCCCAGTTTCAGGTCTTCTCCTGCTCCTGGTGTACCCTTTCCTACAGATTTCAAAATTACCTCAACAAACACATCAGAAGATGCCACTATGAGGAATATGAGAGAGAGTTAAAATCAGGACAGGTAAAATATGACAATCTTCTGACCACAAGAAGCTCCAGTATTCAGCAAACCACCTCTGGTACTGACAGCAGTAACATCTCTTCTAATCAGCGAATGGGGAGAGACGTGTATCCCTGTTCGCAGTGTGGGAAGAGATTTACTGACCGGAGTAATCTCAGACGACACCAATACATTCACACGGGAGAGAAGCCGTATCGCTGCTCAGAGTGCCAGAAGAGTTTTATTCGCAAATATGATCTCCAGATACACCAGCGTATTCACACGGGAGAGAAACCGTATCCCTGCTCCGAGTGTGGGAAGAGTTTTATTCGAAACTGTGATCTCCAGATACACCAGCGCGTTCACACAGGAGAAAAGCCGTATCACTGCTCAGAATGTGGGAAGAGTTTTAATCAACAGAGCCATCTCCAAACACACTTACACATTCACACAGGACAGAAACCGTATCACTGCTCGGAGTGTGGGAAGAGCTTTATCCGACGGAATGATCTCCAGATACACCAGCACATTCACACAGGAGAAAAGCCCTATCATTGCTCAGAGTGTGGAAAGAGTTTTATTCGACAGGGTGAGCTCCAAATACACCAGCGCATTCACACGGGAGAGAAGCCGTATCGCTGCGTACAGTGTGGGAAGACCTTTTCCCAAAACAGTAATCTTCAGCGACACCAGCGTGTTCATTCAGGAGAGAGGCCATATCACTGCTCACAGTGTGGAAAGAGTTTTGCCCAACATGGGAAGCTCCAACAACACCAGCGCATCCACAATAAGGAAAAGCTGCATCACTGCTCGGAGTGTGGGAGGAGTTTTAATCAACAGAGCAATCTCACTCAACACCAGTGTGTTCACACCTGATTTAATTTTCAGTGTTGATGTGCATTTATCATACAGAAGTGCTTCGAGATCAAACCATCAGCCTACCATCTCATTAGAGCACTGAATAAGCTGCAGTTCAAATAGTTAGCATAAGTTGCGTACGATACGTAAATAAATGTATTTATTGTGTTATCTGTGTCTGTTGGGAGCAAGCTTAGCCTTGTGAAGGTGCTCTTATTTTGTTATGGTAAGAAATATAAGGAACTACAAGAAATTAGTACACAGTAAGGCTAATAAGCTGCGAATGGCTCGTTCAGCATAGCTACAGTGAAAGGTCCTAGCGCCCGACACCAATCTTTATGTTTACATCATGTATGAAAATAATAATATGGTAATAGAACAGTAACCCCATGCTAATGCCCTACTTCTGCTTAGAATTTTGCTCATTAGAGATTGATTTTTAAATTTAAAAGTTATTCCCACATTTGGGTAAAGCTGCTTTGTGACAGTATCCACTGTTAAAAAGTGTTATATAAATAAAATTGGATGGAGTTGACAGTAACAGTGCTCTGAGTTCAGCATGACTTTGTTTATTTGAATAAAGACATGTGCACTATGTTCCCCAACACAGCTCGGAAGACTTCTAGTGACTTTTATAATTGGATTATTGATAAAGTTATTGAATAAGCTCAAAGCACTGTGCTTACACTTCAGAGTGAACACATCAGTATTAAAATGATAGATTATTAATCTGACAACTTAGAGACTTTCTTTTTTTTAATGTCATGGACCTGGAGGAAAGCTACAAAAAGTATGTAAAATGAGATTATGCCCAAATGGTGCTGTGATGCCAATGAAGACAGTTTGGGAGTCCAGTATAAGCCCAGCACCATAGCCTAGAGACTGAGCGATAAAAGGTCTATTTCAAGGAAGACTCATGATCTGATTGATTGTAAGAATTCAGCAGCTCAGTTGAAATCGATGATGATAAAAGCTCAGGACTGTCCTGACAAGAGCAAGAAGCCATTTTGTCCACTTGTTCTCATCTGAGTAGAGTGAAGATGTGAAATCTGTGGCTATATCTGAGAGACTCTTTTTGACTTTGAGTGATTATAAGATACAGGTTACAGGATTAGTGATGGTCATCAGCTTTTATGTTCTCTATGCTATACTCTCAGAAACGCTGGACAGTAAGACATTCAAAACAAAGCATGCTGTCTGTTACAAAAAATCTCAGCTGATAGTAAAGTGACATCTGAGTCGCAATATTCAACTTAAGCTTCAACAGTATCCTTTCTACACATATCCCGTCCTTGTGGGTTGGGGTCAGAGCACAGGGTCAGCCATGATGCAGCAGCCCTGGAGCAGGGTGGAATGGGGGCCTTGCTCAAGGGCCCAACAGTGGTAGTTTGGCAGTGCTGGGGCTTGAAGTCCAACCTTCTGGTCAACAACCCAGAGCCTTAACCACTTGAGCTACCACTCTGGAAGTGTGGAGTTTTTCAGCTGCAGGTACTACAATCAGGCTCCAGACAGCATGTTCTACTGCACCCAAGCTCAAGGTGCATACATACCTTGCATCAGCTCCACTGGTGACTTCACATGCAATGTGATTTTCAGCCACATGAAAGCTAAAATACTCAATATGGTGCCACTTCTGAGGTCTTGGTGAGAATCTCTACCAGTCTGATTTATGGATAGTTCCAGGTGTTTCCATGGATGGTTGGCACAATTCATTTTGGTGGACTCAAACAATCACCTCTGCGAAAGCCATTTAATCATAGGGCTTGTTAGCCATATGGCCAAAAGAGCCTTGGACAGAGGAACTTGGGCAACCAAATAAAAAGCCACTGAAGTTAAATGAATTGCCCTGATGGCAACTTTGAATGGCCCATATTTTGCTCTCAAACCCAAATGTCTTCATTGTAGAACAAACACTACAGAGCTGGTCTTCTTGTTCCATTACTCTCACAGAGGACTGTACATCATCTGCTTAGGTGAGGTATTCTAGTAATTCTAATAATAACAGATCATAAATAAAGTATCATATGCAGCTTTAAGAAAATCATTTATTTTGGAGATTCATATTCAGTGCTAAGATGTTCAAATTACAAATCTGCAAGTAAACACAAACACACTACACTGTGTATAAATACCTCAGGTTATTATTTCTCTTATACGTCTCTGTTCTTCCCAGTCTCCCTGCTGCTTCTGTTTAAAAACCATGAAACAACTCTGTATATTACAAGGAATTTGTACATCTGGAAACTATTCCCACGCTGGCTCAAAGAACTTTCCTTCCCTTTGATACCTAGTTCTGCTCTTTTATTTTTTATAGCTAAATAAAACAAGATCTTTATTGTAACAGTGATGTTTCTGTTCTGTTTATCCAAAAGTCTTCACTTCATTCAGTTCTTTCTTTTTCTTTTTTTTTTTTTAAATAAAAAGCTATGGGATTACATCATCCACTTTTTTCTATTCATATTGATATGTTTTGACTAATGGTGTGAAAAGTGTCTTTGGGTTTAAGAAAGTTGCTATTTAAACAGCTCCAGATGTTTGGGTTTGGTTTAAGCTGAGGTCTGTGTGTGGTTTGATGTGGTATCCACTAGAAGAGAGCAAGATGGCAATAGGAAGTCTTCTTTATTTTATACATACGTTTATATATAGATGTATTTTATACAAAAACACATTTACAATATACTTTTCAGCAGCTATCATGTTTCAATCAGGTCGATGGTCTCTGTGTGTATCTTAAACACAGGTGACTAAGTAAATCTCCGTCCACACTGAGCACTGAATCGGCATCTTTCCTGCATGTGTCCGCTGATGTCGCTGGAGATTACTGATGGTTGTAAAGCTCTTCCTGCACTGTGAGCAGTGATATGGCCTCTCTCCTGTGTGAGTGCGCTGATGTGTTTGGAAATCACTCTGCTGTGTAAAACCTTTCCCACACTGCGAGCAGACATAAGGCTTCTCGATAGTGTGAATGTGCTGGTGTCGTTGGAGATTACTCTGCTGGGCAAAGCTCCTCCCACATTGAAGGCACTGATATGGCCTTTCACCCGTGTGAGTGCGCTGATGTTTCTGATAATCGCTCTTGCGTGTAAAACTCTTCCCGCACTCTGAGCAGTGATGAGGTTTCTCCGCCGAGTGAACGCGCTCGTGAGATTGGAGGTGGCTCTGTTGAGTGAAACTCTTTCCACATTCGGAACACTCGTACGGCTTCTCTCCCGTGTGAATGCACTGGTGATACTGGAGAGAACTTGCTTTAGTAAAACTCTTCCCACACTGTGAGCAGTGAAAGGGTTTCTCTCCGGTGTGAAGACGCTGGTGTTGTTTTAGATCGCTTCTTCGGATGAAAGTCTTTCCACACTGCGAGCATTGATATGGCTTCTCCCCCGTGTGAAGGTGTTTATGATCATCGAGGTGACACTTCTGCGTAAAGCTCCTCCCACACTCGGAGCAGTGGTACGGCTTTTCTCCTGTGTGAATGCGCTGGTGTGTCTGGAGATTAGCTTTGTCCTTAAATCTCTTTCCACACTGCGAGCAGTGATACGGTTTTTCTCCAGTATGAATGCGCTGGTGTCTGTGAAAAGTGCTTACTTTACTAAAACTCTTCCCACAGTCTGAGCAGTGATAGGGTTTCTCTCCTGTGTGGACGCGCTGGTGTTGCTGGAGATGACTCTGTTGATTAAAACATTTTCCACATTCGGAACAACGATACGTTTTTTGTCCTGTGTGAATGCGCTGGTGTGATTTGAGATTCCCCAAATCATTAAAACTCTTCCCACACTGTGAGCACTGATAGGGTTTCTCTCCTGTGTGAATGCGCTGGTGGTGCTGGAGAGTACTTTGCTGAGTAAAACCCTTCCCAAACTGTGAGCACTTATAAGCTGAGCTACAGTTCAGCGCACCACATGATGATGATGTTTCCTGACTGCCGGAGCTTACTGAAGCCACTGGATGATCATATGCATGAGCTCCTAATTTCATCAGGCTTACATATTCCTTGTAGTGGTTTCTTCTCAAGTGATTATGGAGATAAATCTGAGATGTATAAGAAAGTGAACACCAGGAGCAGGAGAAGACTTGCAACTGGGCGTTGGTCATTTCTGGGAAGGAAAAAGAAAAATATAATCATTAGATAAGATCAGTGACACCAATTAATGATGGAGTAAAGACCAAATGAGAAGATACACCTGACTTAAAAGGAGTGGAGGAAGGAGTAGCCAGATCTATAAGAAATACAGTGTAGGATATTCGATCTGCGATTCATAAAGGAATGTGAGGAATAAAATGGTCTGGAGCTCAGCAAGGATCATGTGACTTTTGCTAGATTCAAAATAAGTATCTGAAAGCGATTCGGTTTGAGGTGTACACTAAAGGTCACACAAGCGTATTAAACTTTCCTGCTGGGTTAGATCCAGTATCTGGACATGATTAGACTACACTTTAAGCCTGGTTCAGTTTGGTCAGTTCGCCTGTTAACATGTGGGTCAATTTACTGCCAGTTGTTCCTATTTATAAAGTGTGAAAATGTAGAGTGTGCTGAAAGAAAACAGCTGCCTGATTGTCTGAGTCCAGAGTGCTTGACATAATGATACATCATTGTCATTACTGGCCAGGGGTGTAAAGGGCATTAATAATAAAATTACAGTGCTGGAAATTAACCATTTGTGGAGCACTTGTTCTTCCAGAAGGAGTTGAATGTCAGGCCAAGAGCTTTGGCATATTCCTCTTCATACCCCACCAGCAGCTCCTGTCCTGGATTGATGGGTTGACAGCAACGGTACAGAATTTCTCCTCGATAACGACATGCCACAAGATTCTGCTCTGCATCGTTACGAGCACAATTCACATATCTGAGATAAAAAAAGAGAAGGAAGACATCAGTTATTAGCAAAAGGCAGTTGAAGATTTTCTACTAATAGGCAACAATAACACAACAGACAGGCATATCAAAGTGCTGCTTACCTCATCCAGTTAGCATTCATCTCTCTCCTGCCATCGATATATTTCTGACATTGTGTACTCTTGTATATCTACAAACAAATATATCCATAAACACAAATGTATCCAGCTCAGCAATAACAATTATTAGCCTGAGAACTCTTTGAGACTGCAGCCTTACATACTGGCACATTCAATGATACAAATACTGAGTGGATCTGATGAAGGATTATTTTATAAAACTAACTTACCACCCAGGAGTAGCCACTCTTCATGGCTTCTTCTCTGTCCACCAGGTCTCCCTGGTACGGTCCAAAGTGAGCACCAACTGGAACAGTTTCCCCCTTATTAAACACTCCCAAACCTGCGTCTGGAATACCGGACTGCCGAACCTCTAGACAAGGTGGAAGCGACTGTCTGGCTTGGTCAGTGACCCCCATAGGAATAGGTGCATCACGGATGAAAAGAGCTGGACCGTGAACTTCACATTTGTTGATGTAAAAAGATCTGCAATCCTCACAATCTGGAAGAAAAGGACACAGCTAATGACTAATTTATTTTCTACTTCTTGTATGCTTAGAAATTGCAAAATAATGTTATGCTTTGAACATACTCTTTTATTCTTTACTTGGTTTTCATGTACTACCTGCTTGGTTCTGTTGCCTTCATTCTTGTCTAGATCAGTGTTTCACTGTTCTGCTGCTGCAATACCTCTGCCCTGCACATTATGGTATTTTCCCAGCTCTATAAGACACATGCGTCCTCACACATTGCTGGTAAATAGCTGTCTCACATGGGCTTGTTTAAGGTGTAAAGGGCAGAACTTCCTGTAGTACATCATAAGAGAGTATGGACTATGTTTCATCTCTGACCTTCTTAAAATATCCATTCCTTCCTTCCTTCCTTCCTTTCTTCCTTACCTTCCTCCTTACTTTCCAACAACACCACCAAACACCACCAGTTTCACAACTAGTTTTCAGTATCCATGAGTTCTTCCACCTCGAGCTGTTGCTGATTTCCCTCCACTGGCTTTCTTTAGCTCTCTATATCAGATTTAAAGCATTGATGCTGAACTACGGAACCAAAACTGAGGTTCCAGTGATGCATTAAAAAAGCTCTATTGTCAGGACTCAATACCTGTTTGTGTCCAAGACCTTCAAACCACAGGATTTCTGGCTTCAGACACATTTAAGAGAGACACTGGACATACAGCAGGTCTGTGCTTCAATTTTCTGTCTTAGTTCTTGAACAGTAATGAGACAGGCCTGTGAAAACATGGCTGAGGCCATAATCTGTACACTGTTCTCTTACAGAGGAAGTCTTCATCTCCAGATTCTTCCTCTTTTACAGGCTTTTTCAGGAGTTTTCCATTCTGTTGGTCTGCAAGGGTAAAATGTCCCACAGAGCCTAACATCCCATCACCTGAAATTCCATAATTTGACTTTTTGGACTATATCTCAGGTATACAGTAAAACTGAAGTACCAAACACACAGAGTAGAGGACTGTGACTGTTATGGATCTGTTTCCATCACAAATGAAGTCCAGTTAAATTAAAAGTCTTGTTGACTTACAGGGGTAGTCTTCATCTTCAGGTTGTTCCTTTTTCACATGGTTCTGCTGGTCTGTAGAGGTGATGTGGACCAAAGGGTCAGGTTTCCTTTCACCTGAAGCAGTACAGATTCCTGTCTGCATATCTCTGCAAACTTAATGGGAATAATAATAATAATAATAATAAACAGTTGAATTTATTAAAGATCATTCACGTCAATATAATCGGTTTTAGAAATGGTAAACTTTGGTTTATTGGACTTTAACATCAGCAGAATAATAAGAATACGTTTTAATAAGAATACATGTTCAGCTACAGACCACAGTTTGGGTTGATGATTTGGGTTGATAATGTCTGCAAGTTTACATTTACGTTACCTAAAGATGTTGCAGGTGTTTTACTTTTTTTAGACTGTTAGATTTTCTGAAAATCTATTGAGCAAAAATTGAAAAGACTTTTATTCTTTTAACCTTTCCAATATGGCGCACGCATTAACGTATCGCCGCACTCAACAATACCAACCGGAAGTAGGAATCCACAAAAACCGCTAAATGCTAGCCTAGTAGCTCACCTGACAAGCTTCAGTTCGACTTACCTCAGAACACAATCCCCTCAAACACTGACCATAACCGTGTTATTTTATTATGTCCTTCAGTGTCAGAATGATCTGTAGCTGTAAAATCTTGTCTGGAGATTGTGTTTAGATGATTATCACGGTGAGAGAGCTGAGCTGCTCAAGCAGGAGAAACAAAACAGTTTTGCTTCTTCTATAATGTTAGACGTTGAAACAGCTGTATGGAGCTCTACTGCCACCAAGGCGGGTACACAGGAATAAATGGTTTAATTTGTTCAATTAATCACATAGAAAAGCTACATTGTGTTATCGGGTTAATTATTGATAAATAGACGAAGCCGTCAATAAATTGTATAAGGATTTATTTAAAATAAAAAAAAGATATATCTTTGGGCCTTTTCAGACTGAACATACTAATTTCGTGTTTAGACACAGCTACACAGCTAAACATGGAGTTATTGTTTAATTATTTCTACAGGGCGACTCTTAAATCATTGTTTTAACACAAACCATAATGGGACAGGATTTATCATAATACAGTTCTTAAAAAGTTAAGCTTCCCATACCGGGAGTCGAACCCGGGCCGCCTGGGTGAAAACCAGGAATCCTAACCGCTAGACCATATGGGAGATCTGCCATTAAGTTGAAGGGAAGCCATTTTATACGTCATTAAAAGACTCGTTTATCCGGACTGAAGCAAACAAAAGTTATTGCAGTTATGAAGTTTCACCGCTAGAGGGAAACATTCTTTTGTTTAAACATCTGTCTGGTAAAAACGTATTTTAGCTGTTTTTTTTACATTTTAAAAGCACTTAACAGATATCACAATCAATCAATTGATCAATCAATCAATCAATTAATCACTCAATCAAAATGGAGAAAATATTTTTGATTTCATGTACATACATTTAGGGCCTATGGTGATACTAAATAATTGATTATAATGATAAATTCTGTCAAAAAGAATAGTATGCTATACATATATATATATATATATATATAAAGATCTGTTACTTTCTTTATTGTTTATTGGCCGATTATCAAGACTTGAGAGAATAATTTTATAAAGTCAAAATCAAAAGTTAAAAATGTTCACCATTAATGTTTTGTGTCTAAATAAAATATAAATAATGTGAGACTCAGTTTCCACTGCTAAAGAAACTTTTATGTTAAACTGAGCGCTGAAGCTGAAAATGTAAAATAAATGACTTGTACAGGATGTCTGTCAGAGACACGCCCACCAAACCACAGGGGTTTAGAATAGAAACAGCAGAAAGCTTTATGACCTGTGTGTGTGTGTGTGTGTGTGTGTGTGTGTGAGTGTGTGTGTGTGTGTGTGTGTGTGTGTGTGTGTGTGAGTGTGTGTGTGTGTGTGTGTGTGTGTGTGAGTGTGTGTGTGTGTGTGTGAGTGTGAATTTGTTTAGTGAAAGTGTCTTCCACCAGAGGGCGATGAGCTTCTACTCACAACATGAAAGACCCCCCCCCCCCCCCCCCAGCAGCTCTTCACTTTTTTCTGCTTGCGGTTTCACTGTAAATACAAACACAAGTTGACAGAAGCTCCTTGTTGTTGCACTTCAGTAAATAAATCCATCATTTACCTCAAAAATGCACAAAATCCATAAATCTAAAAGCCCATAAATATCAGTAGCAGAGTCCACGCACACACACACACACACACACACACAGACTGCAGTGTGTAAAGATGAACTCAATGTAACTGGGATCATGTACACTTCCAGTTTCCTTAAATATCACAAACCACAGCGTTTCATCTCCCAGTAAACTCCTCTGACTGGACCTTGGTGTGTGTAGGGTTTATAACAGAGGTGAAGATGACCACACACGTGTCCAGATGTTCCTCACTGCTTTTCTTTCCTCTGACAAGTTCATAATAAGATGTTTGTGCTTCATGAATCTCACAGACACATTCCTGAAATTCAACAGTTTATTTCCTGTCTGAAAACAAACATCCTCTCGCTCCTGGATCTGGAAGGAAGGAGCAGCAGACATGAAGATGAAGATGGAGTTCTGTTATCAGGTCCAGCTTGCATCTCTGTAAACGAAGAGAAAACAAACAGAGAAGAGGAAAGACAAGTGCAGTGTCACATTCTCCCTCGTTCCCCTCCAGCACTTTTCCTTTCTTACACCAAACATATGCAACATCCATATGTCCAAAGAGCTCAAGCAATGCTGGTCAAGCGATGGTATATATATATAAATATGTTGGTATATAAATGAAGTTTAGCTAACACGTACAGGATGTGGGGTTGTGCAGAGCAACTAATATATACTGAATACAGTGGACGTTTCCCCAAAGTAGTTTTTATGAATGAAAAAAATGAAAAAGGATTGTATGCTTCGGTCATTATCCTGCAGGTAGGATACAGCTCTGGACACAAATAAGAGCCCACTGCAAAATAATGAGTTTCTTGTGTTTTTTTCTTCCAGGGTCATGTATTGGTCAGATGAAGAGTTTTGTTTCATTTTTTGTGAACTGTGACAATATTTCTCCTAAATTCAGAATATAACTATTGTTATTTAGAGAGTATATTTAAAGGAAATGACAAAAACATCAAAATAACCCAAGATCATGCAGTATTTGCAGAGCTTTAATAACTCAAATAAAACTAAATGTAAATAATCTGTAAACAGATTGTGTTAATGCTTTGTGTAAATAACATTAAGAGATCAGTATTTGGTGGAATAACCCCGATCTGCATGGGTTTTAGCTCCATGATCTCCACCAGTTTCTCACACTGCTGTTGGGGAACTTTATACCACTCTCACTGCAAAAAAGCAAACAGCTCAGCTTTACTTGATGGTTTGTGATCATCCATCTTCCTCTTGATGACATTCCAGAGTTTTTTTTAAAAATATAACAATGAATTTAATCTTTTTTCCTTCATAAAAAAATTGTATTATAATAAATAAAAATATCATGTACAGGGGAGTTTACCTCACACATGCAAAATGATCATTAATTTTATTTCTGAACATCAGCAAATACTTTTGTTTATATCAATTATTTATATTTAGCAAGAGTTTAGTTAAAATTAAGAAAATATAACTGCAAGCGAATGTGAATTGTGTTAAAAAAATAATGTTTAATTAATTATAATTAATATTTCTTTTCTCTTAAAATCATTCAGTAAACATATTTTCTCCTAAAATCTCCTGAGTAACTTTCAATACATTTTGAAATATTTTTATTTGTTAGGATTTTGGTGTATAAATAAAAACATGTAAGTTGTGATTAAAACATTAAAACACTAAAATACAAAGAACATGAAGAGACGAGTTTCTGCTGAACAGATGATGAAGGACTGAGGAGGAAAAGGGAAAGTTTTACTAGAAGGAGAAGGAAGAATAAATTTTAATGTAAAATGTGACACACGTCTGATCAGGAAGAAGAAACTGCAGATGATTCTCTCACTTCTTCTCAGATCAGACTTGCTCCAATCATCTGCTTTTCTCTGCTTTTATTCCTCAACGCTGATCTATTTATACACAAATCAAATAAAATCTACAAATAAATAGAAAGTAAATAATAATCGATTAGCTTCAGGAACAATCAGGAGTTTAACAGAAAAATAAAAGAATAATCAATTTATTATATGTTATATATACTTTACTAATCAGTGACTGTTTACTAACAAGGACTTAAGAATTTGTGTATATTATTATTTTTTTTTTTTTCATTAATTAATAAACTATTGATAAACAAATAAAATTTAGGCTACAAACAAAGAAAAAACTTTTTGTTTACAGTATACATCTATATTTGTAAACATTTTATTTACATGACTGAAGTTTTATTGGATTTGTTTAGTTGGAGTTAAAGCTCTGCGTTCATCTGGAGACTTTTCTGGAAAAAACCCTCTCATTGTTCTCAGCTTCTGGAACGATTTCTTCCAGTTGTGTGTCTCTGAATATGAACATGACTTCATCCTGGCCTGTGAGCTTTCCTGACAGATCTGCATTCTATCGCAGGAAACAGATGATGATGTTCTCTCAGTGATGGAGATGATAAGTGAGAGATGCGGCTGATGTGTTTATCTGAGGAGGAAGAGAGGTGAAGGAGGACACAGCTGGATGTTATTCTGGTTATTACTCTTATTCTGTTGGATTAGAACATGAACGTTAACAGATTATCACATGGAGATGAGGTCGGGTTGATAAACGCAGGAGAATCTTCCAGGTTGTCTGGCAGAAGCTTCAGTGAATCAAACTCAAACTTCCAGGTAAACAGAGCGAGAGGAGGAACCGATAACGAACAAGTCCTCAAAGGGGCAGAGAGAAGCTGTGGCTGGAAGAAGGAGGACTTATAGAGTCACTGCACTACTTCAGGTGAGATGTTTAATCAGTTCCTCCAGTTTTTTGCCAATTGCAGTAATAAATGCAACAAGAACACAGCAATATCCAGGATGATGCAGTTTTTGTCTGCAGATTTGGGCTAAAACAAGTCACATGACATCACAACACACGTTCATCCAAAGCCGTCTTCTGTTCACGTGTTGAACACGAGTGCAGCTCTAACAGGAAGTCAGAACGTGTGTCATCTCTGGTGAATCCTGTGCATCCAAGATGCATCTCAAATTCTGAAAAAAAAAACAGCAGCAAAATCAAGCATTTTGGCAACAAACTCAAAAATCTTTCGGCCAAATCCTGCAGGACTGAATCAGGGAGCTAGAAGGCAGAGCTCAGGCCTGGGAGGAGATTGTGAAGGCCTTGGAGTTTATATCCTGACACATGATGAAGAGATGCAGATGAGAGCGTGTTCTACTGGGATACACTGAGGCACTTGAACACAGCACTCTGAGATCCTCTTTAATCCAGAAGATACCATCTGTATAAGAGCCAGAGCCAGAAATCACTGAGGCTGGGGTTCCTGGGGCAGGTAGAAACCTTGGATGAGATAGAGCTAGAGGTGATGAGGCTCGGGGTCATGTGATTAGCAGAGCTCTTCAGTGTAATTTGGAGATCTGGGACCGGGGGATTTGGACTGGAGATCTGGGGCCAGGAGTTTGGGCTGGAGATCTGAGGCAGAGGGTTTGGGCTTGAGATCTGGGGCCGGGGGTTTGGCCTGGAGACCTGGGGCCGGGAATGTGGGTTAAAATCTGGGGCAGAGGGTTTGGGTTGAAGATTTAGAGCAGAGGATTTGGGCTGAAGATCTGGGGAAGAGGGTTTGGGCTGGAGATCTGGGGCAGAGGGTTTGGGCTGGAGATCTGGGGCAGAGGGTTTGGGCTGGAGATCTGGGGCAGAGGGTTTGGGCTGGAGATCTGGGGCAGAGGGTTTGGACTGGAGATCTGGGGCAGAGGGTTTGGACTAGAGATCTGGGGCAGAGGGTTTGGGCTGGAGATCTGGAGCAGGGGGTTTGGACTAGAGATCTGGGGCAGAGGGTTTGGGCTGGAGATCTGGAGCAGGGGGTTTGGGCTGGAGATCTGGGGCAGAGGGTTTGGACTGGAGATCTGGGGCTGGAGGGTTTGGGCTGGAGATCTGGGGCCGGAGGGTTTGGGCTGGAGATCTGGAGCAGGGGGTTTGGGCTGGAGATCTGGGGCCGGAGGGTTTGGGTTGGAGATCTGGAGCAGAGGGTTTGGGCTGGAGATCTGGAGCAGAGGGTTTGGACTGGAGATCTGGGGCAGAGGGTTTGGACTGGAGATCTGGGGCCGGAGGGTTTGGGCTGGAGATCTGGAGCAGGGGGTTTGGGCTGGAGATCTGGGGCCGGAGGGTTTGGGCTGGAGATCTGGAGCAGGGGGTTTGGGCTGGAGATCTGGGGCCGGAGGGTTTGGGCTGGAGATCTGGGGCAGAGGGTTTGGGCTGGAGATCTGGGGCAGAGGGTTTGGGCTGGAGATCTGGGGCAGAGGGTTTGGGCTGGAGATCTGGGGCCGGGAGTGTGGGCTGGAGATCTGGGGCCGGGAGTGTGGGCTGGAGATCTGAGCAGGTGGTCTTTAAGTTCAGATTATTGGGGATCTCAGCTCTCAGTCTTCAAGACAAAGCAATGTCTGGGTTCTAATGAGGAGACGCAGATATCTGAACCTTGGACTGAGATGAACAGTGAGGGTTCTGTCCAGGCTGTAGGTCAGAGGACAGCTATCTGTGAGGTCATAAGTATGCTATTCCACTCATGTTCTGAGAGTTTGGAGAAGGCTTGTGATGACTCAAGTTATGATGTTTTGCTGTGCTAATATTATTATTAAATGCAAGATGCTAATACTTTCACCATATTAATATAAACAACATGTATTACACACAGATTATTATTACATTCTCCTTTATTCACTTAAACTTATGTTTAATAAAAAACTCAAACTCTAAATTTATCTATGGATAAAGAGCGATTTCCCCAAGACACATGACAGGAAATTGAGCGAGGCATCTGCACTTCCTGTTTAATTCTCTTCACTTCAGTGAAATCCTGAAGCAGAGGCAGGTTTAAAAATACCACATTGTGTGATGGAATGAAAACTATCCCATTGTGTGATGAAAGGAAAAGCTGTGTGATGAATAGCAGGGTGTGGGATGCAGACAAGTCTCTTATTTTTAAACGCCAAGAAGTTTGTATAATTTATGAAGAATAAATTACAGAACCAACCATTAAATTAGAACAATAAAAGAATGAGAGGAAGTGCAGATGACACTGGATTGTCAAGTGGATTTTGTTTTATAGGCATCAGCATGATGTGTGCTCATGATGAGATTTATTTTATTTATTATTTAACTGTACTTATGATTTTATTTAATTTTATGTATTTAATTACTTTTTTATTTAATTTTTATTTAATTTTTATT
>NC_080734.1:995891-1053391 GCF_019097595.1 Hemibagrus wyckioides
GTACACTAACACTAACACACAACACTGTGTACACTAACACTAACACACAACACTGTGTACACTAACACTAACACACAACACTGTGTACACTAACACTAACACACAACACTGTGTACACTAACACTAACACACAACACTGTGTACACTAACACACAACACTGTGTACACTAACACACAACACTGTGTACACTAACACTAACACACAACACTGTGTACACTAACACACAACACTGTGTACACTAACACTAACACACAACACTGTGTACACTAACACACAACACTGTGTACACTAACACTAACACACAACACTGTGTACACTAACACACAACACTGTGTACACTAACACTAACACACAACACTGTGTACACTAACACTAACACACAACACTGTGTACACTAACACACAACACTGTGTACACTAACACACAACACTGTGTACACTAACACTAACACACAACACTGTGTACACTAACACACAACACTGTGTACACTAACACTAACACACAACACTGTGTACACTAACACTAACACACAACACTGTGTACACTAACACTAACACACAACACTGTGTACACTACACTAACACACAACACTGTGTACACTAACACTAACACACAACACTGTGTACACTAACACACAACACTGTGTACACTAACACACAACACTGTGTACACTAACACTAACACACAACACTGTGTACACTAACACACAACACTGTGTACACTAACACTAACACACAACACTGTGTACACTAACACTAACACACAACACTGTGTACACTAACACACAACACTGTGTACACTAACACACAACACTGTGTACACTAACACACAACACTGTGTACACTAACACTAACACACAACACTGTGTACACTAACACAACACTGTGTACACTAACACTAACACACAACACTGTGTACACTAACACTAACACACAACACTGTGTACACTAACACACAACACTGTGTACACTAACACTAACACACAACACTGTGTACACTAACACTAACACACAACACTGTGTACACTAACACTAACACACAACACTGTGTACACTAACACACAACACTGTGTACACTAACACTAACACACAACACTGTGTACACTAACACAACACTGTGTACACTAACACTAACACACAACACTGTGTACACTAACACACAACACTGTGTACACTAACACACAACACTGTGTACACTAACACACAACACTGTGTACACTAACACTAACACACAACACTGTGTACACTAACACTAACACACAACACTGTGTACACTAACACTAACACACAACACTGTGTACACTAACACTAACACACAACACTGTGTACACTAACACTAACACACAACACTGTGTACACTAACACACAACACTGTGTACACTAACACTAACACACAACACTGTGTACACTAACACACAACACTGTGTACACTAACACTAACACACAACACTGTGTACACTAACACTAACACACAACACTGTGTACACTAACACACAACACTGTGTACACTAACACACAACACTGTGTACACTAACACACAACACTGTGTACACTAACACTAACACACAACACTGTGTACACTAACACTAACACACAACACTGTGTACACTAACACTAACACACAACACTGTGTACACTAACACACAACACTGTGTACACTAACACTAACACACAACACTGTGTACACTAACACTAACACACAACACTGTGTACACTAACACACAACACTGTGTACACTAACACTAACACACAACACTGTGTACACTAACACTAACACACAACACTGTGTACACTAACACACAACACTGTGTACACTAACACACAACACTGTGTACACTAACACTAACACACAACACTGTGTACACTAACACACAACACTGTGTACACTAACACTAACACACAACACTGTGTACACTAACACACAACACTGTGTACACTAACACACAACACTGTGTACACTAACACTAACACACAACACTGTGTACACTAACACTAACACACAACACTGTGTACACTAACACACAACACTGTGTACACTAACACACAACACTGTGTACACTAACACTAACACACAACACTGTGTACACTAACACACAACACTGTGTACACTAACACTAACACACAACACTGTGTACACTAACACAACACTGTGTACACTAACACTAACACACAACACTGTGTACACTAACACTAACACACAACACTGTGTACACTAACACACAACACTGTGTACACTAACACACAACACTGTGTACACTAACACTAACACACAACACTGTGTACACTAACACACAACACTGTGTACACTAACACTAACACACAACACTGTGTACACTAACACACAACACTGTGTACACTAACACTAACACACAACACTGTGTACACTAACACTAACACACAACACTGTGTACACTAACACACAACACTGTGTACACTAACACACAACACTGTGTACACTAACACTAACACACAACACTGTGTACACTAACACACAACACTGTGTACACTAACACTAACACACAACACTGTGTACACTAACACTAACACACAACACTGTGTACACTAACACACAACACTGTGTACACTAACACACAACACTGTGTACACTAACACTAACACACAACACTGTGTACACTAACACTAACACACAACACTGTGTACACTAACACACAACACTGTGTACACTAACACACAACACTGTGTACACTAACACTAACACACAACACTGTGTACACTAACACTAACACACAACACTGTGTACACTAACACACAACACTGTGTACACTAACACTAACACACAACACTGTGTACACTAACACACAACACTGTGTACACTAACACTAACACACAACACTGTGTACACTAACACACAACACTGTGTACACTAACACTAACACACAACACTGTGTACACTAACACACAACACTGTGTACACTAACACTAACACACAACACTGTGTACACTAACACTAACACACAACACTGTGTACACTAACACACAACACTGTGTACACTAACACTAACACACAACACTGTGTACACTAACACACAACACTGTGTACACTAACACTAACACACAACACTGTGTACACTAACACACAACACTGTGTACACTAACACACAACACTGTGTACACTAACACTAACACACAACACTGTGTACACTAACACACAACACTGTGTACACTAACACTAACACACAACACTGTGTACACTAACACACAACACTGTGTACACTAACACACAACACTGTGTACACTAACACTAACACACAACACTGTGTACACTAACACACAACACTGTGTACACTAACACTAACACACAACACTGTGTACACTAACACTAACACACAACACTGTGTACACTAACACACAACACTGTGTACACTAACACACAACACTGTGTACACTAACACACAACACTGTGTACACTAACACACAACACTGTGTACACTAACACTAACACACAACACTGTGTACACTAACACACAACACTGTGTACACTAACACTAACACACAACACTGTGTACACTAACACACAACACTGTGTACACTAACACTAACACACAACACTGTGTACACTAACACTAACACACAACACTGTGTACACTAACACACAACACTGTGTACACTAACACACAACACTGTGTACACTAACACTAACACACAACACTGTGTACACTAACACTAACACACAACACTGTGTACACTAACACTAACACACAACACTGTGTACACTAACACTAACACACAACACTGTGTACACTAACACACAACACTGTGTACACTAACACTAACACACAACACTGTGTACACTAACACACAACACTGTGTACACTAACACTAACACACAACACTGTGTACACTAACACTAACACACAACACTGTGTACACTAACACACAACACTGTGTACACTAACACACAACACTGTGTACACTAACACTAACACACAACACTGTGTACACTAACACTAACACACAACACTGTGTACACTAACACTAACACACAACACTGTGTACACTAACACACAACACTGTGTACACTAACACTAACACACAACACTGTGTACACTAACACACAACACTGTGTACACTAACACTAACACACAACACTGTGTACACTAACACTAACACACAACACTGTGTACACTAACACACAACACTGGGTACACTAACACTAACACACAACACTGTGTACACTAACACACAACACTGTGTACACTAACACTAACACACAACACTGTGTACACTAACACACAACACTGTGTACACTAACACACAACACTGTGTACACTAACACACAACACTGTGTACACTAACACTAACACACAACACTGTGTACACTAACACTAACACACAACACTGTGTACACTAACACACAACACTGTGTACACTAACACTAACACACAACACTGTGTACACTAACACACAACACTGTGTACACTAACACTAACACACAACACTGTGTACACTAACACACAACACTGGGTACACTAACACTAACACACAACACTGTGTACACTAACACACAACACTGTGTACACTAACACTAACACACAACACTGTGTACACTAACACACAACACTGTGTACACTAACACACAACACTGTGTACACTAACACTAACACACAACACTGTGTACACTAACACTAACACACAACACTGTGTACACTAACACACAACACTGTGTACACTAACACTAACACACAACACTGTGTACACTAACACACAACACTGTGTACACTAACACTAACACACAACACTGTGTACACTAACACTAACACACAACACTGTGTACACTAACACACAACACTGGGTACACTAACACTAACACACAACACTGTGTACACTAACACACAACACTGTGTACACTAACACTAACACACAACACTGTGTACACTAACACACAACACTGTGTACACTAACACTAACACACAACACTGTGTACACTAACACTAACACACAACACTGTGTACACTAACACACAACACTGTGTACACTAACACTAACACACAACACTGTGTACACTAACACACAACACTGTGTACACTAACACTAACACACAACACTGTGTACACTAACACACAACACTGTGTACACTAACACTAACACACAACACTGTGTACACTAACACACAACACTGTGTACACTAACACACAACACTGTGTACACTAACACTAACACACAACACTGTGTACACTAACACAACACTGTGTACACTAACACTAACACACAACACTGTGTACACTAACACACAACACTGTGTACACTAACACTAACACACAACACTGTGTACACTAACACACAACACTGTGTACACTAACACACAACACTGTGTACACTAACACTAACACACAACACTGTGTACACTAACACACAACACTGTGTACACTAACACTAACACACAACACTGTGTACACTAACACTAACACACAACACTGTGTACACTAACACTAACACACAACACTGTGTACACTAACACTAACACACAACACTGTGTACACTAACACTAACACACAACACTGTGTACACTAACACTAACACACAACACTGTGTACACTAACACTAACACACAACACTGTGTACACTAACACTAACACACAATACTGTGTACACTAACACTAACACAACACTGTGTACACTAACACACAACACTGTGTACACTAACACTAACACACAACACTGTGTACACTAACACTAACACACAACACTGTGTACACTAACACTAACACACAACACTGTGTACACTAACACACAACACTGTGTACACTAACACTAACACAACACTGTGTACACTAACACTAACACAACACTGTGTACACTAACACTAACACACAACACTGTGTACACTAACACACAACACTGTGTACACTAACACAACACTGTGTACACTAACACTAACACACAACACTGTGTACACTAACACACAACACTGTGTACACTAACACTAACACACAACACTGTGTACACTAACACACAACACTGTGTACACTAACACTAACATACAACACTGTGTACACTAACACACAACACTGTGTACACTAACACTAACACACAACACTGTGTACACTAACACACAACACTGTGTACACTAACACACAACACTGTGTACACTAACACTAACACACAACACTGTGTACACTAACACAACACTGTGTACACTAACACTAACACACAACACTGTGTACACTAACACACAACACTGTGTACACTAACACTAACACACAACACTGTGTACACTAACACACAACACTGTGTACACTAACACTAACACAACACTGTGTACACTAACACACAACACTGTGTACACTAACACACAACACTGTGTACACTAACACACAACACTGTGTACACTAACACTAACACACAACACTGTGTACACTAACACTAACACACAACACTGTGTACACTAACACTAACACACAACACTGTGTACACTAACACACAACACTGTGTACACTAACACTAACACAACACTGTGTACACTAACACTAACACAACACTGTGTACACTAACACTAACACACAACACTGTGTACACTAACACACAACACTGTGTACACTAACACAACACTGTGTACACTAACACTAACACACAACACTGTGTACACTAACACACAACACTGTGTACACTAACACTAACACACAACACTGTTAGTATAATGAGCCTCAGACTTCAGTAGAACTCTGATACTGTAATAATCTAAAACACAACTTTACTCTACACCACAACAACAACATGCATATAAAACATTATCATTATACTCTAATACTAATTTATAATATTAATGTTTTAATTATATAATTTAGTGTTACTGCTACTGCTGCTATTAATATTATTATTATTATTATTTTTATTATTATTAATAATATTAATAATAATAATAATAATAATCATCATCTAATTCTAATTATTATTATTATTCTATTATTAGTATTAAAAGTGCAGACTGTATGAAAGTTATCAGTGAGAGTTTCCTTCTCCCTCAGGTCCGGTCTCAGGCTCGTCTTGGTGTCTCCTCCACTGGTGATGACATCATCAGCAGTTTGATAAGACTCTCTGAGGAAAAGTGTGTCCACTGACTGGAAGCTGAAGACAGGAAATGGGAACTAAACTAGAAAAAAGTTACAAACAAATAAATAAATAAATGACTGGGAGCAGGTTTGGCACGGAGGTCCGATCCCAGCTTAGTCTGATTAAAACCTTCTGCGTGAAGCTTCAGGATTTTTCTGATATTTAAGGTTTCCATGAGCGGAGCTGACTGCAGAGTCGAGTCTGACCCCACGGTGATGCTGTCCTCGAGCCAAGCCTCTTCGTTTCTGCTGTTTTTGGACGAGGGACAGCAGAGGAACAGTCGGGGACGCTGCAGCAAGCCCAGCATTTATTAAAAAAGTCTGCAGTTCTGATTTCAGCAACGAGCTCGCACGTCTGGGTCAGAGCCTGAACCGGTTCTGCCCTGTGGCTCGTTAAAGAACCTGGCGCTCCGTGCGGAGGAGAAACAGCCTGCATTCCGATGATGGACTGGAGGTGTTAAGCCTCGCTGGAGGACCAGGGCTTTGGGGTTCAATCCTCCACATGAAGTGTTGAGCTCCTGAGGAACACGCTCAGACTCCGAGTTTCTACACACTGCAGCTTTACTTCCAGAATCTCAGCAGCGCTTTTTATATCATTTCAAGTGAACAAATGAAATCATTTGCTAGATGATGTCAGGACTGTAGAGTGTATGATTTCTGACCAAATTTCAAATTTTGCATAAAAAATATCCATTGCTTTATAACAAACAATTAAAAAATTTCTTAACAAGGGGGCGGAGCTAATGCTAATCCAGGTCAGACTTACATATCCGCCTCACTCTTCCCTCAGACATGGCCAATCAGTAAGGAGATGGGCATAATTGTATAAACATAATTATTGAGGTGGGTGTGGCGTGGCCCAATTGCAAATGTAAATGGATCTTCAGGCTCTGACCACATGGCCTTCATTAATTACATCACTGCTTATATGCTCAGCCCAGTTAAGCCTGATCCATTTCTCATTAATTAATGAGGTGGGTGTGGCAAAAATGTAACTCCTCCTTTTTGCTCCACCCACTGGCCTGAGCAACTTGTCTATCCTGGTGTTGTCTTACTGCCTGGGGGCGGGTCAAAGATCTCATCCCAAAAATATGTATCCAAGACATTTATGAAGTGTCTCATATAGATGAGACGAGAGTTTCTCCGTGTTTCCTGTCAGGTGATTTCATTCCGAAGGAAATAAGAAAATCAGTGAGAGAGTGATTCATGAGCAGATGTGTTTTTCTCTTCTTCTGTCCTTCTCTTTACTTCATGAAGGTTATAACAGGAGACAAAGGGATTGTCTTTAAAGAACCCTGAGCCGTGTTTTAATCTCAGTCCTTCTTTAATGATCTCCTAATGATGCTCTGATTGGTCCAAACGTCAGATTTCTGGAGGTGAAGGCAGCGCTGCTGATTTTGCCAATGCGCTGATTGGGGGTTTTAGGTTAGACCACTCCTGCTAGCGCTGATGGATTTTTGGCCAGAGTGGACGTCCCGGTCGAATTACGCCTTCACCTTCTGACAATGTAAATGAGACGAGCGTGGATTTATTGCGCGCTCCGGTCGCAGCCCGAACGCATCCGGAGTGGAGATGGAAATGATTTATAACAGCTGTCAGCCGCACAGCGAGCGCACGCTGCCAACAGCCGAGTCGTTTTTCAGCCGCTCTGAGCGCCGGCCCTCCTCTGTTTGCTCACAATGCTTGTAGTTTGTTCTGTGAGAATAAAACTCTTCAAACCGGCGCTGGAGTACGAGCTCACCATCAAACACTGAACCCCTGAGCGCCGAGACGCTGCGGTTCGGTCCGAATCACACGCTCTGCCCTTCTCTCTTTAGCCCCGTTTGTTTGTCTTGTGGTCAGCCTTCACTTCCTGATGGACGAATGAAAGAAAGACGCACACTGATAATAACTAGAGACACAATTCAGCTTCTACGTACGAGCATCAGGAACCCATGTATTTTTACAGCGGCGTGGCTCCTTTCAGGAGGTGGTGTGTTTGTGATTGTTGGCTGCAGTTGGATGCTACGTGGTTCTCCGTCTTGGCATCATGCTTAGCGACCGCACAGTAAGCAAAAAAATCCTGCCCTGTTTTTGTAGGTGGACTTTATTTTCCACAAAGTCTGGCTTGAAGCTTGGGATAAACCTTTCCACTTTGATCTCCAACTGAACTCCATTACTTTAACTCTTACTGTACTGTGCTCCACGGTTAACAATGGGCGGGGCAAATCCTATCAGCCAATCATACGGGATCTCCTTTGTAATTCATCTAACATTGGTTAGCTTGATAGCAGTTTGGCTACTTAATGCTAATGAGGTGCGGCTTTTTTACCTAATGGCCTCTGGCCCATTGAAGGAGGTGTGGCTTCTGTCTCTGTCTCATTAGAGGGTGGGAGGTGTGGACTCAGTCTTACTCCCATTGAAGGAGGTGTGGCCTCAGTCTTAGTCCCATTGGGAAGTGTGGCCTCAGTCCCATTGAAAGAGGTGTAGCGTCTGTCTCTGTCTAATTAGGAGGTGTGGCTTCTGTCTCTGTCCCTTTAGGGGGTCGGAGGTGTGGCCTCAGTCTTACTCCCATTGAAGGAGGTGTGGCCTCAGTCTTAGTCCCATTAGGACTTTCACACCGCTAACACACTCCTCTAATACACACCGCTAACACACTCGTCTAATACACACCACTAACACACTCCTCTAATACACACTGCTAACACACTCCTCTAATACACACCACTAACACACACCACTAACACACTCGTCTAATACACACCACTAACACACTCCTCTAATACACACTGCTAACACACTCCTCTAATACACACCACTAACACACACCACTAACACACTCCTCTAATACACACCGCTAACACACTCCTCTAACACACTCCACTAACACACTCCTCTAATACACACCGCTAACACACTCGTCTAATACACACCACTAACACACTCCTCTAATACACACTGCTAACACACTCCTCTAATACACACCACTAACACACACCACTAACACACTCCTCTAATACACACCGCTAACACACACCACTAACACACTCCTCTAATACACACCGCTAACACACACCACTAACACACTCCTCTAATACACACCGCTAACACACTCCTCTAATACACACCACTAACACACACCACTAACACACTCCTCTAATACACACCGCTAACACACACCACTAACACACTCCTCTAATACACACCGCTAACACACTCCTCTAATACACACCACTAACACACACCACTAACACACTCCTCTAATACACACCACTAATACACACCACTAACACACTCCTCTAATACACACCGCTAACACACACGACTAACACACTCCTCTAATACACACCGCTAACACACTCCTCTAATACACACTGCTAACACACTCCTCTAATACACACCACTAACACACACCACTAACACACTCCTCTAATACACACCACTAATACACACCACTAACACACTCCTCTAATACACACCGCTAACACACTCCTCTAATACACACTGCTAACACACTCCTCTAATACACACCACTAACACACACCACTAACACACTCCTCTAATACACACCACTAACACACACCACTAACACACTCCTCTAATACACACCACTAACACACTCCTCTAATACACACCGCTAACACACTCCTCTAATACACACCGCTAACACACTCCTCTAATACACACTGCTAACACACTCCTCTAATACACACCACTAACACACTCCTCTAATACACACCACTAATACACACCACTAACACACTCCTCTAATACACACCACTAACACACACCACTAACACACTCCTCTAATACACACCACTAACACACTCCTCTAATACACACCGCTAACACACTCCTCTAATACACACCACTAATACACACCACTAACACACTCCTCTAATACACACCACTAACACACACCACTAACACACTCCCACTAACACACACCACTAACACACTCCTCTAATACACACCGCTAACACACACCACTAACACACTCCTCTAATACACACCACTAACACACACCACTAATACACACTGCTAACACACTCCTCTAATACACACCGCTAACACACACCACTAACACACTCCTCTAATACACACCACTAACACACTCCTCTAATACACACCGCTAACACACTCCTCTAATACACACCGCTAACACACTCCTCTAATACACACCACTAACACACTCCTCTAATACACACCGCTAACACACTCCTCTAATACACACCACTAACACACTCCTCTAATACACACCACTAATACACACCACTAACACACTCCTCTAATACACACCACTAACACACACCACTAACACACTCCCACTAACACACACCACTAACACACTCCTCTAATACACACCGCTAACACACACCACTAACACACTCCTCTAATACACACCGCTAACACACACCACTAACACACTACTCTAATACACACCACTAACACACACCACTAACACACTCCTCTAATACACACCACTAACACACACCACTAATACACACTGCTAACACACTCCTCTAATACACACCGCTAACACACACCACTAACACACTCCTCTAATACACACCACTAACACACACCACTAATACACACTGCTAACACACTCCTCTAACACACTCCTCTAATACACACCACTAACACACACCACTAATACACACCACTAACACACACCACTAATTCACACTGCTAACACACTCCTCTAACACACTCCTCTAATACACACCACTAACACACACCACTAATACACACCACTAACACACACCACTAATACACACTGCTAACACACTCCTCTAACACACTCCACTAATACACACCACTAACACACACCACTAATACACACTGCTAACACACTCCTCTAATACACACCACTAACACACACCACTAACACACTCCTCTAATACACACCACTAACACACTCCTCTAATACACACTGCTAACACACTCCTCTAATACACACCACTAACACACACCACTAACACACTCCCACTAACACACACCACTAACACACTCCTCTAACACACTCCACTAATACACACCGCTAACACACACCACTAACACACTCCTCTAATACACACCGCTAACACACACCACTAACACACTCCTCTAATACACACCACTAACACACTCCTCTAATACACACCGCTAACACACACCACTAACACACTCCTCTAATACACACCACTAACACACACCACTAATACACACTGCTAACACACTCCTCTAATACACACTGCTAACACACTCCTCTAATACACACCACTAACACACACCACTAACACACTCCTCTAATACACACCACTAACACACACCACTAACACACACCACTAACACACACCACTAACACACTCCTCTAATACACACTGCTAACACACTCCTCTAATACACACTGCTAACACACTCCTCTAATACACACCACTAACACACACCACTAACACACTCCTCTAATACACACCACTAACACACACCACTAACACACACCACTAACACACTCCACTAACACACTCCTCTAATACACACCACTAACACACACCTCTAACACACCCCACTAACACACTCCTCTAACACACTCCACTAACACACACCTCTAACACACCACTAACACACACCACTAACACACTCCTCTAACACACACCACTAACACACACCACTAACACACACCACTAACACACTCCTCTAATACACACCACTAACACACTCCTCTAATACACACCACTAACACACTCCTCTAACACACTCCACTAACACACACCTCTAACACACCACTAACACACTCCTCTAATACACACCACTAACACACTCCTCTAATACACACCACTAACACACACCACTAATACACACTGCTAACACACACCACTAACACACTCCTCTAACACACACCACTAACACACTCCTCTAATACACACCACTAACACACACCACTAATACACACTGCTAACACACTCCTCTAATACACACCACTAACACACTCCTCTAATACACACCGCTAACACACACCACTAACACACTCCTCTAATACACACCACTAACACACACCACTAATACACACTGCTAACACACTCCTCTAATACACACTGCTAACACACTCCTCTAATACACACTGCTAACACACTCCTCTAATACACACTGCTAACACACTCCTCTAACACACACCACTAACACACACCACTAACACACACCACTAACACACACCACTAACACACTCCTCTAACACACTCCACTAACACACTCCTCTAATACACACCACTAACACACACCTCTAACACACTCCACTAACACACACCTCTAACACACCACTAACACACACCACTAACACACTCCTCTAACACACACCACTAACACACACCACTAACACACACCACTAACACACCACTAACACACACCACTAACACACACCACTAACACACTCCTCTAACACACACCGCTAACACACACCACTAACACACTCCTCTAACACACACCGCTAACACACACCACTAACACACTCCTCTAACACACCACTAACACACCCCACTAACACACACCTCTAACACACCTCTAACACACCCCACTAACACACACCTCTAACACACCACTAACACACACCACTAACACACACCACTAACACACACCACTAACACACTCCTCTAACACACACCGCTAACACACACACCACTAACACACTCCTCTAACACACCCCACTAACACACACCTCTAACACACCACTAACACACACCACTAACACACTCCTCTAACACACACCTCTAACACACACCACTAACACACTCCTCTAACACACACCACTAACACACTCCTCTAACACACCCCACTAACACACACCTCTAACACACCACTAACACACACCACTAACACACTCCTCTAACACACACCACTAACACACCACTAACACACACCACTAACACACTCCTCTAACACACACCACTAACACACTCCTCTAACACACCCCACTAACACACACCTCTAACACACCACTAACACACACCTCTAACACACACCACTAACACACTCCTCTAACACACCCCACTAACACACACCTCTAACACACCACTAACACACACCACTAACACACTCCTCTAACACACCCCACTAACACACACCTCTAACACACCACTAACACACACCACTAACACACTCCTCTAACACACACCTCTAACACACCACTAACACACACCACTAACACACTCCTCTAACACACCACTAACACACACCACTAACACACTCCTCTAACACACACCTCTAACACACCACTAACACACACCACTAACACACACTGCTGGAAGAGGGCTGATGTGCTGAGAGCAGTGTTGATGAATCAGTGTGTAGATTAGAGTGAGGACGCTCTCCTGGCTCCATGACGTATCTCTGAACACATGTGGAACATCTGCAGGACACGAGGTGATGTATTACTCAGTGTTCAAGGCTGAGTGAGAGTCACTTCCTGTCAGAGAAAACACTACATCCTGCTGCTGCACCTCCACCACATACACACACACACACACACCACTCACAGCTCTGTTCTGACTGTGTGTGTGTGTGTGTGTGTATGTGTGTGTCAGACCTCATGTTTTGACTACTGAAGATAAAGAAAGTCTGAAGGTGTTTATTGTGAGTACCTGAGTCTGATGAAATCACTTCCTGAGCACACAGCAGTCTAGAACTTTCTCTTCAGGTTACTTTATAAAAATAAACTCAGACAAACGGCGTGGACAAAGAGAAGGTTATTCACACACACACCCCGAGACTCAGGATTTCTGATGAACATTAATGAGTGTGTGTTACAGCAGGAATTGATTAATGCCAGGATAAAGAGGTGGAGCTGCTGGAAGGATGTTGATCCCGACGTTCTGTGTTCGTTAGCGCGGAACATCGTCCCTGATGTTCATGGAGTTAATTTACAGTGTCTGTTGATTTGAGATGTTAACACGCCGCACTGAGGGGCGAAAACACGTCAGCGCTAACGTGAGGAACGTTCCCGATGTTCAGAGTCGAGTTACAGCACTGACTGAGGAGAGTTTTTTCTGATTATTTATTATGCGTGTAGTTCACACCTCTGAGGTTCTGAAATCTCCAAGACGGAGATTTCAGTAGTCTGGACCACCCGCTTTAATCAGTACAGCTCTCAGAGAAGGTCATTACACGTGTCTTCACTGGTTGGAGATTAGTTCTGTGATTGTAATTTCACCAGTTTAAGAGGTTTTCTGTAAAAAAATTTTTTAAAAAAATAAGCACGAAAACTTCACATTTCCATCACATCATTTCCATTAAACAAAAAATAAAATAAAAATCTCCTGGAATCCTGGAGGGATCTAAAACACAAACACTCACATATAAACTCCCTACAAATCAGGGATAGAAAATCTAGACTGAAGAAGTGACGTTAGAACAGAACTCTCTGCTTTCACATCTGATGTGATACATCACAGTAACAGTAAATCAGGAGAAAAGCTTAAAATGAAAAATGACAAATTCATTCATAATTTTAATCCTAACTACAGTAAATCAACTGAGCTTCTCTGAGATCGTCATCATCATCATCATCATCATCATCATCATCCTCATCAGCATCATCTCACACACACACACACACCAATAAAGAAACAGTATAGAAGTATAATAATGCCAAAATTCCTTAAAGCAAAATATCATATTGAATCACATGAACTGAATAAAAACCTGTCAGAAAAAAGAAGTTTGGATTTTTCTGCTTTGTAATTTGATCTGAATGAAAAAAAAAATCCTTACAGCATTTACAATAAAATACAATCTTCATTATTTTTCAACCTCACAAAAAATTCAGTTCTTAAGATCCGGGCTTTTACAGGAAGAGCGATGGTGTGGAAGTTTTTATTCAGTTCATGTGATTGAATATTATGTTTTATATTATATTATGTTTTGCTTTCAGGAATTTTAGCACTATTATACTCCCATAAAACAGACTGTTATAACTCTGTGTGAAAAATCCCAATCTCTCTCTCTATCACAACTCTGTAGTCCTGATGAATGACATTAATAAATGCTGCTTTAAATCCAGCTGATTAATCAGTCTGTAAGTTACTTTTAATTACTTTCTCATAACGAGCTCATTATCCATCATCAGGACAGGTTCAACAGGAGACGAACATTTGATCAGTTCAGATTAACTTTTAATTCCTTTTTATTCACATCACCTTTATCTCTGATCCTCACTCAACTAATTATTATTATTATTATTATTATTATTATTATTATTATTTCTATTTTAATTTAAATGTTAGACATTTTAAATACACTTGCTTTTAACTGCTGGACATTTGAACAACAGACACTTTTACACAAATAAACGTTTAGCTGATTTTTTTAAGGTAAATTTACATAAAAGTACAATAATATTTTTAATTACAAAGCTATAACTTAATATTCTTTAGATTGAGTATATGAGTGTGAGTGTGTGTTTGTGTGTGTGTGTGTGTGTGTACAGTCTGAGGTTAAAGGAATGTTAGGACGTTTACATCAGACAGGATGGAGACAGATGAAGATGTATTTACTGTAAAGATTTATTTACTGTGCATCAGACAAATAAACAAAAAAAAGGTTAAAAGATGTTTAAATAAGAAATAACAGAAGTGAGAGAACACAGTGTCAGAGTGTCATGTGACCTGGCTGGAGCTCCAAGGTGGTGGTCATGTGACCTGGCTGGTGCTCCAAGGTGATGGTCATGTGGTCATGTGACCTGGTTGGAGCTCCATGGTGGTGGTCATGTTGTCATGTGGTCATTGACCTGGCTGGAGCTCCATGGTGGTGGTCATATGGTCATTTGACCTGGCTGGAGCTCCATGGTGGTGGTCATATGGTCATTTGACCTGGCTGGAGCTCCATGGTGGTGGTCATATGGTCATGTGGTCATTTGACCTGCCTGGAACTCCATGGTGGTGGTTATATGGTCATGTGGTCATTTGACCTGGCTGGAGCTCCATGGGGGTGGTCATATGGTCATTGACCTGGCTGGAGCTCCATGGTGGTGGTCATATGGTCATTGACCTGGCTGGAGCTCCATGGTGGTGGTCATGCAGTGACGTGGTGATGAACTTGTGACAGATTTTATTAATTTGATCTGGTGTTTGGAATTTAATGCGTTTATGGTTTGTGAGTTATGAATTCTATGCTCATGATGAATGTCTTTAAGGAAATGTATTTTATAGCAGTGAGCTCAGTAGCTTTAGGGGATTACGCTAATGGTGATTAGCTTTATTTGGAAAATGTTCTTCACTGTTATCCAGCTGGCTTCATGAGCAGGAGAAAGTGTATTTCTACAGATCGATCTGATCAGTGTGCTGTTGTTCTGGTCTTTTTCAAGCGTGTTTTTCAGGAGTGGACGTTTCTGAGCTGGACGATGTGTGTTGTGTAAAATATGAGCTGGTTTGGATGGAGATGAAGAAGGCTTGCTTGCTCTCTGACCGCTCTGGTCAGACTGTCAGGACATAGCGTAATAATGATCTGTCTTCTTCAGGTCATTCTCCTCAGAGAGACACTTTCCTCCCCAACATCAACATCTACATCACATCTCTGTCCATTCTCCTTCAAACACAGACACACACAAACACACACACACACGACAAACACACATACACACACACCACACACACACACACCACACACATGTATACACACACACCACACACACACACGAACACACAGACACATACACACCACACACATACACACACCCACACACAAACACACATATACACATACACACACACATATACACATACCGACACACATATACACTTACACACACACACACACACACACACACACACACTTTCCCTGGATTTCTGGACAGATCTCTACATTTCTGTGTGTGTGTTTGGCGTCTCTCAGACCATATTTCCTCCAGTTTGAATCTTGTCCCAGAGTCCAGTCTTACAAACCTCTTTAAAACATTCATATTAACATGGAGGCTGTGCTTTAGTCCAGAGGATTTACACATTGTGTGTGTGTGCGCATGTGTGTATGCGTGTGTGTTTGTGTGTGTGGGGGTGTGCATGTGTGTGTGTGTGGGGTGTGTGTGTGTGCGCATGTGTGTATGCGTTTGTGTGTGTGGGGGTGTGCATGTGTGTGTGTGTGAGTGTATGAGTGTGTGGGGTGTGTGTGTGTGCGCATGTGTGTATGCGTGTGTGTTTGTGTGTGTGGGGGTGTGCATGTGTGTGTGTGTGAGTGTATGAGTGTGTGGGGTGTGTGTGTGTGCGCATGTGTGTATGCGTGTGTGTTTGTGTGTGTGGGGGTGTGCATGTGTGTGTGTGTGAGTGTATGAGTGTGTGGGGTGTGTGTGTGTGCGCATGTGTGTGCGCGTGTGTGTATGCATGTGTGTTTGTGTGTGTGTGGGGGGTGAGTGTGTGTGCGTGTGTGTGTGTATGTGTGTGTGGGGTGTGTGTGTGTATGAGTGTGTGTGTGTGTATGTGTGTGTGTATGTGTGTGTGTGTGCGTGTTTGTGTGTGTGTTTGTGTGTGTATGTGTGTGTGTTTGTGTGTGTATGTGTGTGTGAGTGTGTGTGTGTGTGTGTGTGTGTGTGTATGTGTGTGTGTTTGTGTGTGTGTATGTGTGCGTGTTTGTGTGTGTGTATGTGTGTGTGTTTGTGTGTGTGTGTATGTGTGCGGGTGTGTGTGCGTGTGTGTGTATGTGTGTGCGTGTGTGTGTATGTGTGCGTGTGTCTGTCTGTGTGCGTGTGTGTGTGTGCATGTGTGTGTGTGTCTGTGTGTGTGTGTTGTGTATGTGTGCGTGTGTCTGTGTGTGTGTGTGTGTGCATATGTGTGTATGTGTGCGTGTGTGTGTATGTGTGTGTGTGTGTGCATGTGTGTGTATGTGTGCGTGTGTGTGTGTGTGTGCATGTGTGTGTGTGTCTGTGTGTGTGTGCGTGTGTGTGTGCGTGTATGTGTGCGTGTGTGTGTCTGTGTGTGTGCGTGTATGTGTGCGTGTGTGTGTGTGTCTGTGTGCGTGTACGTGTGTGCATGTGTGTGTCTGTGTGCGTGTGTGTGTGCGTGTGTGTCTGTGTGCGTGTGTGTGTCTGTGTGCGTGTGTGTGTGCGTGTCTGTGTGCGTGTGTGTGTGCGTGTGTGTCTGTGTGCGTGTCTGTGTGCGTGTGTGTGTCTGTGTGCGTGTGTGTGTGCGTGTCTGTGTGCGTGTGTGTGTGTGTGTCTGTGTGCGTGTGTGTGTGCGTGTGTGTGTGCGTGTCTGTGTGCGTGTGTGTGTGCGTGTGTGTGTCTGTGTGCGTGTCTGTGTGCGTGTGTGTGTCTGTGTGCGTGTGTGTGTCTGTGTGCGTGTGTGTGTCTGTGTGCGTGTGTCTGTGTGCGTGTGTGTCTGTGTGCGTGTCTGTGTGCGTGTGTGTGTCTGTGTGCGTGTGTCTGTGTGCGTGTGTGTCTGTGTGCGTGTCTGTGTGCGTGTGTGTCTGTGTGCGTGTGTGTCTGTGTGCGTGTGTGTGTGTGTCTGTGTGCGTGTCTGTGTGCGTGTGTGTGTGCGTGTGTGTGTGTGTCTGTGTGCGTGTCTGTGTGCGTGTCTGTGTGCGTGTGTGTGTGCGTGTGTGTGTCTGTGTGCGTGTGTGTGTCTGTGTGTGTGTCTGTGTGCGTGTGTCTGTGTGCGTGTCTGTGTGTGTGTCTGTGTGCGTGTGTGTGTCTGTGTGTGTGTGCGTGTCTGTGTGCGTGTCTGTGTGCGTGTGTGTGTGCGTGTGTGTGTCTGTGTGCGTGTGTGTGTCTGTGTGTGTGTCTGTGTGCGTGTGTGTGTCTGTGTGTGTGTCTGTGTGCGTGTGTGTGTCTGTGTGCGTGTGTGTGTCTGTGTGCGTGTGTGTGTGCGTGTCCGTGTGTAAATCTGATGGATCAGGTGGATCAGTGTATCTGGTTAATGAAGGTCTGAAGCTGAGGAGATAATGCTGATGTAATGTAGAAGTGGACTTGAGTGGACAGAGTGTGTTTCAGTGTGGAGATGCTGCAGTGGAAACTTTCTGTTTATGTTTCTGTGGGAGTTAAAGTAACACAGGAGGGGTCTGTCTGTCTGTCTATCTGCATGTCTGTCTGTCTGTTTGTGTATCTATCTGTCTGTCTGTCTGTCTGTCTGTGTATCCGTCTGTCTGTCTGTCTTTCTGTCTGTCTGTGTATCAATCTGTCTGTCTGTCTGTCTGTCTGTGTATCTATCTGTCTGCCTGCCTGCGTATCTGTCTGTCTGTCTATCCGTCTGTCTTTCTGTCTGTCTGTCTGTCTGTCTGTCTGTGTATCAATCTGTCTGTCTATTTGTCTGCCTGACTGTCTGTCTGTCTTTCTGACTGTGTATCTGTCTGTCTGTCTGTCTGTCTGTCTGACTTTTATGTGTCTGTCTGCCTGCTTGTATGTCTGTCCGTCTGTGTGTCTGGCTGTTTTTCTGTCTGTCTGCCTGCTTGTCTGTCTGTCTGTCCGTGTGTTTGTCTGTCTGTCTGTCTTTAATGCATGAGGTGAACCAAACTGTCAATCATTGTGGATTTCTAATGCGCTTCTCTCCTAAACTTCTAAAAAGATGATCTGAGATAAATAATTTTGTAAAGAATGAATAGACTTTTAAAGTTCCTTATTTATCTTTTTTTATTCCTTTGTTCATTTATTGATTACAGTGACGCACACTCCTGCAGAATGGTGTTATAAAAAGCTCAAACACACAGCTTTCCTCTCAGTACTTCTCACTCTAGACTTCTGAAATGTAGTGACTCCTGAATCTGTTGTAGTGAGAGTAAAGTCGAGAACTCGGGGCAGCTGAATAAAATTAATAGAATTAAACTGTTTCAAGTCTCACATAGAGTTTGGATTTGAGACGAGCAGAAGAGAAGAAGAAGAAGAAGAAGGTGAAGCCCCCCCCCCGTCCCCCAGTGGTTGGTCTGCCCCATGTAACCTCTTGGTAGAATCATCCCAGGTGATGAAGACGTTTCTCAGATGGTGTGAGATCTGTGCGTTGGAACAGATGGTAATCACATGACCTTTGACCCCGCTGTAGCTACTGCGGATGTTGTGGATGATGTGTGAAGTGTGGTGTGGACAAGCTGACCGCCGCTGACCTTTGAAGCTGCTTTAGTGGAAACTCCGAAGCCGCATTCGTCTGAATAAAGAAGACTGACCCGGTGTTTATCTGTTTATCTCTCATGTGGGACGGGAAAGTCTCGAAACCTCAACAACTTGGAAATAATAATAATAATAATAATAATATCATCATCATCATCATCACTCTCATTCTGAAGGCTTGTGTCTAGGTTTAGTGTGACTTTCACACACACACACACACACACTACTGTATCTTCATCACACAACATCAGACAGTGCTGTCCTCTCTCTCTCTCTCTCTCTGACACCCCCCCCCAGTTGTTGAAATGTGACTGAAGCGATTGATAATGGATGAACGAGTGAGAGGGTGATGTTAACAAGGTTTCTGTGATCTCAGCATGATGTTGGAGGAGTCTGGGTTCCTCTTAGATTTTCTCCTTGTGAAAAAGGTTTCCTTTTCTAACAGCATGTCTGAAGTGTGGATGATGTTTTCCTCACATGCCCACAGGCTCCTGTCAGAAATCTTACGCCACAAGTTTTTTGGAAAACATAACGAGGTCTGGATCAGACTGCCGAGTTTTATTGAGGCTTTCTCTGGAAACATCGTCAAAGTCCTGGGAAAAGCCAACGTGGTGAACAAAGACATGTCCGTCCTCATAAACCGGGAAAACATGATACAGCGTGAACTTCAGACTGGGATCTGAAGAAAGGGAAGAAGCGAGGAGGTAAATAAAACACGGCTGTGGGAATCATGGCCAGGAATTACTGAAAAACACGCAAGACGTCGCAAAGACCAGAGGGAGAAGAACGAGCTTAAATACACGAGGCACAAGAACACTAATCACTGAGGGAGTACCACGATAATGAGAACAGGAAGTCCATGTAAGGAAACTGAACATTAATTAATAGTTGTAATACTTATCATAGCTGAAGATTAGCTGCAGGAAGAAATTTAAATTTTTTTCTCTTTAGCCAGAAAAACACCTTGACTTCAGTAACTTTATCTGAAATGTATGTTTGTTTGTCCACTGTGACCCACACATCTGCCCAGTGTTCTGTCCATCAGAGAGAGAGAGAGATTCTCCTCTTGACTGGATGAGAGAATCATGTTTTATTTACATGTTTTATCTGCAGCTCACATGGACCTGGAGATCGTGATGAAACCGAGAACAGAACACTGCAACACAAAACTGTCAGCTCTCGTAACGGTCGAGGGAAAAAGAAAGACAGAATCAAACACTGTTTCTGTGTGTGATGAAGAAGAGGAAATGACAACCACATCATCATCATCATCATCATCGTGTTAGTGTAAGATGTTCCTCTGAAGTGTCTCAGGTACGTGACTGGTGTTATCACCACATCAGACATCAGACTGTTCATCACTCCTTCATTAGGGAGTTACCACAGTAGTAGCGATGACTAGCTGCTCAAACACTTTATGATCAAAAGTAAGTGCCCCCTGACCATCACATACATGTGTGTCTCTCCACAACAAACTCTGAATCACACAGTTGTACAGAACGTCTGTGTGTGTGTGTGTGTGTGTGGAGATTTAAAGTTTCTCTTCAGTGGAACAAACCCTGCTCCAGCTCCATGAACACATGAAGGTTGGAGTGGAGCTCTAGAGAGAGTCCTACACAGAGCCCTGACTCAACACCATTGGAATGAACTGAACCTGGAGTCTCCTTAACATCCCGACACCAGAGTCTGATCTTGTAGCTGAACGGTCACTAATCCCCACAGCCACAATCACACATCTAGTGGAGACAAAAGGAGCTGATTATATCAGTAAAGAGAGGAGAATAGATCTGGAATGAGATGTTTAACACGTACATGCTGCATGTGTGTGATGGTGGTACTAGGTGTATATACTTTTAACACATTAACTAAGTTGAGCTACACTGTAACCTGGTTAACTACAGGAAACTGGGCTGGTTATTTGCCTGGGCGGCCATATTGAAGTTTTAAACTCCTCTCTGACTTGAGTGTGGCATCAACACATGGCTGAGGTGAAGAGTTCATCCATGACTCCTGGCATTTGTGTGACATCATCATGAGTCAGTTGTGTAAAACACAGCAGGCTCGCCAAAACAGTTAGCATCATTTCGCTAACATTCAACAGTTTAAAAAGATAGTGCAGATGTTTTGGCTCTGACCTGCCAGACCTTTAACTGATGGAGAAGCTTACACACTTTCTGCATGAGTAGTCTAGTTTTTTTTAAGACTTGCTGTGAAGTGGACCCGAGGCGTTAGCGTGGCAGTAAGTGCAGTTATCAGGGTAGAATGTTTCAGAATTTAGAAAGAAACATCCATGTATCATGTTCCCATATTAAGAAAGTCTCCTGTGCCTCATTTTAAAAAAACTTTAAACTCCAGTCCAGACTCGTCTGAAAAGCAGAAAACTCCACCGCATTTCTCCAGAACAGATACGTCATGGTGCTGAAAGCCCCGGAGCCGAGCGGTGAGCCGTCAGTGCTGAGAGACGGGAATAAATTACAGCCTCCAGGACAGGAGCTCTGGAGAGAAACGAACTCCTCACAGCCCAGAGTGATGAAGGAGATACAGAGTCCATCACTCCATCTGTCCATCTGTAGCTGAAAGCTTCTTCTGCTTCCTCACATCCATCATCAGCTTCACTCTGTTCCCCGTCTTCCTCATCATCACCTTCATCACTCTGAGAGAGCAGGGTCCAGCCAAACCTTCAACTTTACACCAAAAAACCACCTCAACACACTGACAACACACACACACACACACACACACACCAACAACACACACCACACACACAGACACCAACAACACACACCGCACACCAACAACACACACCACACACCAACAACAAGATACCCCACACGCTCACACACACCAACAACAAGACACCCCACACACGACACACTCACAAACGCACCACACACACACACACACCAACAACACAGCACTAACAAAAAACAACCTCTCACACAAACACACATACACCAACAACATCCTCATCATCACCTTCATCGCTGAGAGAGCAGGGTCCAGCTGAACCTCCATATTTACTCCAAAAAACCACCTCAACACACTGACAACACACACACACCACACACCCACACACACCAACAACACAGCACTAACAAACACACCACTCACACACACACACACCACACACCAACAACAAGACACACACACACACACACACCAACAACACAGCACTAACAAACACACCACTCACACACACACACATACACACACACAGACACCAACAACACACATGCCAACAACAAGACACACCACACACTCACACACACCTACAACACACACCAACACACACAACACACTCACACACACACACACACACATACACCACTCACAAGCACCAACAACACACAGCACTAAGACATACACCACTCACACACACCGTACACACACATCACTCACACACACACACCCTGTGAGTGCACCAGCAAGGCCGAAAGAAAAAAGTCCTCTTTGTCTTTACATCCAAGAACCATTTTACTCCACTACTGAATGATTCTGACTTGATTCTGTGTCACTGAATCAATTCTAAATCACTCTGAATCAATAAATTCTGATTCATCCCAAATCACTCTGAATCAATTCTACATCATTTTGAATCACTTCTAAAAGGCACCAAATAACTGTAGCTCACTGAATGACTGAATAAAGTGCTAAATCACGCTGCTC
Organism: Hemibagrus wyckioides; assembly: GCF_019097595.1. Classification (NCBI taxonomy): domain Eukaryota; kingdom Metazoa; phylum Chordata; class Actinopteri; order Siluriformes; family Bagridae; genus Hemibagrus; species Hemibagrus wyckioides. The sequence continues at coordinate 1,020,663 of NC_080734.1, forward strand.
AGGCTTTAATCCACAACCTTAGTTACAGATTCCTGCAAAATGTCCAGTCTATCAGGAACAGGAGCATCATGGGAAATCAGACAGACTTGCATACGTAACCTCAGATCATCTGGGCTGGTTTCCAGCTCTGCGTTTCATTTTTCTCTTTGCACAGTGGCTTTATTTCATCTTGAATAATGAAATGACTCACATTGCACTGGTTTATTTTTACATTCGATCTTTTGGGAAACATTATTTTCCCAAAAGGCAGAATTCAATAAGAGCAGAGAATAATATGGAGCACATAAAGATAATAAAGTTGTGCAACACCAGCCACAGCCTGAAGTCTGAGAGAGGAACTGTGCTGCTCTGTAGGTGGGAGGGACGGACTTCCTCTCTCCTCATCCAATCACAGACACTGTTACGTTATTTAAACCAAACAGGGAAGTTAGTGCTTGGAACACACTAATCCCCCAATGTGCTAAATTTTGTAGTTAGTAGTTAGAATCTTCATCCTCTCCTGTCATAAACACCCTCTCAGAAAAATGTATAGAGATGCTAGAGAGAGAGAAAAAAAGCTAGTGGAAGAAAGTATGAGAGATCAGCTGTGTCTCTGGTGAGAGTCTAATCTCATCTCAAAATGAAGCTAGTCACTGAAAGAGAAGCAAAACTCAGTTCTGAGCAAATGATTCACTGATTAATTCACTGACCCACTGAAGGACAGAGCAGTGAATCTTTTCCTTCAGGCACTGAATGATTCACTAACTGAAACAATGACTTACTGAATGTCAGAGAAGAGAATCGAATCCTGTCTGTAGTGACCAAGGTGGAGGTCACCATTCAGTTGTGCTGGTCCCAGAACTTATTCAGAGCTAATGTTATTCAGAAGCATTACATTTTATGTTACTGGACATACAACACTAAAGTCTAGAAGAATACCCCGATCTAGAAGAATGGGTTCTTTTACACCCCTGACACCATGACCCCCGACCACACCCCTTACACCACAACCCCTTACACCAAACCCCCCAAACCACCTTCCTTACACTACATCCCTTACACAATCACCCGACCACACCTCAGGGCCAAACCCCATATACCACAACCCCTGACCACACCCATTACACCACACCTCAGGGCCAAACCCCTTACACCATCACTCCACTGACCACACCCCTTGAACCACATCCCCAAGGCCAAACCACCTATACCACACCCCAGGGTCAGACTCCTTAAAACACACCTAATACACCATCACCCAACTGACCACACCCCTATGGCCAAACCCCCTATACCACACTGCCTTACACCACAGCCCCAGAGTCTAAACCCCTTACACCACACCTGTTACACTATACTGTGGCGGTGGTAGCTCTGGGTCGTTGACTGGAAGATCAGGGTTCAAGCTTCAGCACCACCAAGCGGCCACTGTTGGGCCCTTGAGCAAGGCCCCTAACCCACCCTGCTTCAGGGGTGCTGTTTCATGGCTGATCCTCCGCTGTGACCCCAAAACCGCTAAGGATGGGATATGTGAAGAAATAATTTTCACTGTGCTGTAATGTACATGTGACAAATAAAGGCAACTTAACTATACTTCATATGTCCTAACCCCTTTACACTAGACCCTTTACAGCACACGCCCACACCACACACTCTACACCACATCCCATACACCACATCACCTACATCACCCCCCTAGTCTACAACCCCTACATCTCACTCCTACACAACACCCTTCCCAGTCCACACTTCTACACCCTACCCCATGCCACAGCCTTTACATCACACCTCCTATACCCCCCCCCCCACACACACACACACGCCTATCAATGCAGACCACACCCTCTGACCTACTTGGGTGACTCACTCTGCCACTTGTCAGCAGCACACATCTGAAAGGTCTCAGAAGGAAACCCTGCTCTAGGTCTCATGGGAAAACACAGAACTCCCCTCCCATATTTTCCTATAATTATGAATCAGTTCTGTTTGTTATTTCTTTCAATACATTTCAAGAGAACGAGTAACACATTTTTATGAGTCTGGCTCAGCCGTAAGCCATGAATTATCACCCAGACTGCATGCCTTTCACTTCTGTAAAGTATAAATGTCAGACAAAAGAGCTTCTGTCAGCAGGATACACCGGCCTTCTACTGCCAGAGATGTCGGTTCTCATGTTTTATGCAGATGACGTCCTTTTACGGTTCTGTCAAAACGGTGTATGCTAATAATCATGTGACTGAGTTTATAATAAATGTTGGCCAAGTTAATTATCTACAGAGAAGCTGGATTTCTGATGAGGTTTTTGGTGGTTCTTTGAGGGTTCTTTAGGGATTCTTTAGGATGTTAAGGGTTGTACTCCAAACCATGCTAATAGAAAAACTTTCTTGTAGTGAAATTAAACATAATGTTATAACAAATAGTTATGGCCCTAAAGCCACTTTATTAATGGCTGATTGACGTCCACTCATTCAGTAGGGATCAGGAAACAACACCAGCTCACTCACTCATGAGATAATTATCTACACAACAGCTGCAGTTTCTTTAAAACTCTTCATCTGGCCATGTCACAGGTAATATTACATTTTACCATCACAATAAATCCCCAAAATATGATCAGGATTTATGATACAAACATGATAATTGATCCAGATTATTTATCATTCAATGCTGTGGACTGTCCAGTAGCCCCGCCTCTGTGTGATGTCACTAAATGATGGGTGGAGCAAAATACAAACAGGAAGTTGACTAAATTAATTGTTTAATTGTTTTTTTTGTTTTTTTTTATACATGAACACTTTCCAGATAATATCTCAAATGAGCTAGTTATCTTACAGAATTGCAAGTTAGCTCTAAAATAAAAGGATTTTGTTAAGTTTCTAGTTTTTAGCTCCCAGATCAACAAAATGGCTCTAAAACAGCTAATAAGCTCTCAGGTTTGAATCTTGTCCACACTGTCCGTGCCCTGTCCACACAGCATCCGGTCACTGAAACTGAACATTTTTGAAAACTCCTGCCAGGGTCAAGTGTTATCGTGTTATTTGTGTTATTTGTGTTATTCGACAGCGAAACCGGAGATTTTTGGCTTGTGAACAGGGTTGCCAGATTGGGGTGCAGACAACTACAACTTAAAACCTGCCCATTAAAAAAAAAAAACGAGCCCAAAATGCATACCATACCAATACAGTTATAACAGTTAATAACTTTGTGATATCGGCTTAACGAGTAGAACGATTACAACAACCCGCTAATCAAGACTGAAGTCTGACTGGACAGGACTCTCCTGAACCTTATTGGCTAAACTGAACCATATACTTTATTTATTCGTTTGAATAGAAAATTAATAAAATATCATGTTTATAGTCAAAAACAAAAACCCACCAGTTGCATCAAAACCCAGCCCAGATTTTATCAACCCACCCAATGCACTTTTTCCCGGTGAGATGTGACCAAAAGAAGCCCAATTGTGTGGAAACCCACCCAATCTGGCAACACTGCTTGTGAAGTCAGCGTCTCAGGCTTCTGATTGGCCAAAATGGCTTTACGGTTGAGATTATATCGCCACCTGTTGGTTTCGCATCAGCACTTCAGACCGAGTTTTTGCGTTTTCATGTGGACGAGATTTTTTGTATGTGTGGACTAGGCCTAAGTGTGGTAGATCCCAGATAAAGCAGTGAACTCTGGAATTTGCAAGTCAGTGTCTGAATTATATAAATGATTAATCAGTTTTAGGTGTGGTGAAATAACACCCTGATTATCTTGTTACCTCCCAGATTAATTAGCTAAATCTTGATTTAGCTCCCAGATTAGCTAGACAGCTTTCTTATTTCAAAGATTAGCGAATGTTACACATGGAACTAGCAGATTATTTTGCTCTCTTGCTTAGCTCCCAAAGCTAACTAGTTAGTGCTCATATTCAAATGAGTAAGTTTCTTGATAAGTCAGCTAGCTCCCAGGTGAATAAATTAGATGAGATTTGCAGATTAGGCCTCAGATCACCTGAGATAACTTAGTGTGATAAATAGACTCCCAGTTTATTCAGTTAGATCTAGCTGTCCTAGTTAGCAGGTTAGCTCCCAGATGAAAGCACTTTTTTTTATCTTTGACATTAAGAATGATTTTGTTTGCATCTCCTGAGACACTGATGTCTACAGATTTTCCTTTTGAGATTTCTGAAATTTTTTGAAACCTTGACATTGTAAAATACAAACACTGGACTGATTAAATTTATATAATGAGAGACAGCGTTTCTATTGTTCCAGTGAAGGAGAAAGAGGAAACAAACTCAGAGAGAAACTTCAGCAGCGACGTGTCCGAGCCGGTTCCTGTGACAGAAACCTGTGATATAGTTCACATTCTTAAGATCTGATATTCCAGGAAACTCTCTCTTTCTCTGTGTGTGTGTGTGTGTGTGTGTGTGTCTAAATACTTCAGCATCTCTGACAGATGAGTGTTTTACTGTACAAACTGAAACCACACACACACAATGAGGCCTTTATACTATTACAGTATAATAAATATAAAAACAATATAATAAATATAACATTTCCCTCAGCGGCCTCACTTTATTCTCTCTCTTCAAGTCTGAGTCTGTTCAGGATCAAATGCAGACAATTAAACACCAGGTCCTTAACTTTGTTCTTAAAACATACATACATACATACATACATACATACATAAATAAATAAATAAATAAATAAATAAATACATACATACATACATACATACATACATACATACATACATGCTAGGTGGAGATGTTTTCCCATTGGAGAACAGTCATCTGGAAAACCTGGAATGTTCTGTGTCCACATAAAACCCAACAGTAACTCTGAGCCTGAAGCTGCTCCATTGTTGGATTTCTAGTGAATAAATAAATGTTTCTTCTGTCACAGGGTCGGTTCTGTTGTGTTCTAGAGCGACTTCTGGGTTTATTACTGGATATTGAACTGTGCTATCTGAATGGAAAGTGCTGGATCTTGGGCCAGGTTTCTGTCCTGATCCCGAGTAGATACGTTTCTGCGAATGATAAATGGTGATAAGGCTCATGCTCATCGTCCCGAGATGGTCGTTACTGTTAAATTCTCCTAAGTGTGCTTTTATCAGAGCAGACCCTCGGGGAACTCCTGGCCCGTATTCAGCAGCGTGTCTTCAGCTCCGGCTCAGATTGCAGCTTGCCACTCTCGGGGTGTATTAATGCACTTGTGTTATTTTAGAACAAATTCTCAACATTTCAGAGCATGTCTTGTCTACACCTACTTCCTGTAACAGTGAAACTATTCTGCCTCGAGCATGTTCACCTCTCACACACATGCTGATTGCTCAGTGAAACAAGAGCTCCTTTGTCAAAGCCTCAGCTTATTAAGCGAATATTGACCATGATACACACACACACACACACACACACACACACACACACACACACACGCTTATCCTCATAGCGAACTCAACTCAACAAGCCTAGTGGAAGGGGCATGCCCTCTGTGGTATATATGTAAGATGATGGTATAGGAGGGCGTGGCCTCCGACTCAGTATCTGTAAGACACATATATATATATATATATATATATATATATTATATATATAAATATATATATATATATATATTTATATGTGAGACAGTTCAGGGGCGTGGCCTCAGACTCAGTAATCCGGGCGTGTCTTCTGGATGAATTATAGGTATTAAACCTTGTTCCTTGTGGTTAATCCATCCAACCATCCATCCATCCATCCATCCATTCATCCATTTTCTATACCTGCGTTATTCCTAATTAGGGTCACGGGGATCTGCTAGAGCCTATTGGTTAATCTATATTTGTTTAATTTTTAAAGGTTTAAACAAAGAAAAAACTGTTGAGTTGTTGCATTGTATTTGATGCTGTAGGTCACATGACAGGTGGATGTTGTATATCTGGATTGCATTTTACACATCTATACTGATCAGTATGTTCTGTATGAACAGCTATGCAGTAGGTACTGAATCAAATACAGTAGGTATGAATCAAATTAAGCAGGTACTGAATCAAATACAGTAGGTACTGAAACGAATGCAGTAGGTACTGAATCAAATACAGTAGGTACTATAACGAATGCAGTAGGTACTGAAACGAATGCAGTATGAACTGAATCAAATGCAGTAGACATTGAACCAAATTAAACAGGTACTGAATCAAATGCAGTAGGTACAGAATCAAATGCAAAGGTACTGAATATAATGAAGTAAGTACTGTCTCGAATACAGTAGGTACTGAACCAAATTAAGCAGCTAATGAATCAAATACAGTAGGTACTGAATTGAATGCAGAAGGTGCTAAATTTAATGAAGTAGGTACTGTACCAGACGGGTCAGGTATGCTCTCAAAGGGTGATTTATTCTTGGCCAGAACATCAGGTGGCTGGTAACCGAGCACGCACTGGAACGGAGTGAGTCCTGTAGTGTCCTGGCGAAGTGAATTCTGTGCGTACTCGGCCCAGGGCAGGTATTGGCTCCAGGTGTTCTGGTGATCTTGGCAGTAGGCACGCAGGTAGCGTCCAATCTCCTGGACCTTGCGCTCGGTCTGGCCGTTAGTCTGGGGATGATAACCAGAAGATAGACTGATTGATACATTTAACTTCTTAAAGAAACTTCGCCATACGTTGGATGTAAATTGGGGTCCCCTGTCAGATACAATGTCCTCTGGAATGCCAAAATTTCGGAAGATGTGATGGAATAGAGCTTCAGCCGTCTCTAAGGCAGTAGGTAAACCTCGGAGCAGGATAAGTTTACACGCCTTAGAGAACCGGTCTACCACGACGAGAATAGTGGTGTAATTTTCGGACGAGGGCAAGTCGGTGACGAAATCGACTCCCAGATGTGACCAGGGCCGATGAGGAATCGGGAGTGGAACGAGCTTGCCCTCTGGCAGCTGGCGTGGCATACAAATGATGGCACAGACCGAGCATCCCTTCACAAAACGTGCAACTTCTCGCGCCATGTTCGATACCTGTTCCTCAGGAGTGAGAGGGTTCTCTGTCTGCCCGGATGCCCAGAGCCTGGAGAGGAGTGCAACGAGTCCAGCAAGCGTAAACGACAGGATGTGGGCACGTAAATTTTCCCCTCCGGGCTTCCCGGCGGAGCAGGTTCCTTCGAGGTGGCAGCATGGATCTCGTCATTAAGGGACCATAGAATGGGACTGACGAAGAGCTCAGGCGGTAATATGGGCTCTGATTCTTCTAATTTCTGCTCTGGAGTGTGGACACGTGACAGAGCATTGGCTTTGACATTTTTATGCCCCGGGTGGTAGGTAACCGTAAATTGAAACCTTGTGAAGAATAGAGCCCAACGTGCTTGCCGAGGATTTAATCACTTGACTTTCCGGAGGTATTGGAGGTTTTTATGATCAGTGATCACTTCAAATGGATGTCTAGCACCCTCGAGCCAGTGCTGCCATTCCTCTAGGGCTAATTTGATTGCCAGTAGTTCACGATTTCCAATATCATAATTTTGCTCAGCCGGGGATAACTTCTTTGAGAAGAAAGCACATGGACAGAGTACCACAGGGTCGCCCCCGCGCTGAGATAACACTGCTCCGACCCCCACGGAGGAGGCGTCTACCTCTATTATGAACGGGTAAGTGGGATCGGGGTGTATTAAGGTGGGTGCAGAACAGAAAGCGGCTTTCAGATCTTGGAAGGCGTCTCCGGCTTCGGTGGTCCAGTCAAGTTTCTTGGGACTGTTTCGAAGAAGAGAAGTAAGCGGGGCAGCGTGCTGGCTGTAACCTGCCACGAAGCGACGGTAAAAGTTCGCGAACCCCAGAAAGTGTTGTAATTCCTTGACCGTTTGCGGCTTTGGCCACTCCCTCACGGCTTGTACTTTGGCTTGATCCGTCCGAATGCTGTTGGCGGATATAACATATCCCAGGAAATGTATTGATGGCTGATGAAACTCGCATTTCTCCAGTTTAAGGAAAAGGTGGTGTTGTCGAAGACGTGCAAGCACCTGCCGGACATGATGGACGTGTGTAGCGCGGTTTGGGGAATAAATTAGGATGTCATCTATGTATACCACTACGAAGCGATGTAGCATGTCCCGAAGAATCTCAGTCATGAAGTTCTGGAAAACAGAGGGGGCGTTGGCGAGACCGTAGGGCATGACACGATATTCATAATGTCCGGCAGGGGTGATGAAAGCTGTTTTCCATTCATCACCACGGCGGATTCGGATCAGGTTATACAAGCTCCGGAGATCAAGCTTGGTGAAGATGCGCGATCCTCGAAGTTCTTCAAGTGCCGCAGGGACCAGAGGTAAGGGGTAGGCGAATTTCACTGTTTGGGCGTTTAGTTTCCTGTAATCGATGCAGGGCCATAGTCCCCCATCCTTCTTAGCCACAAAGAAAAACTGGACACCGCCGGGGAGGTAGACGGGCGTATAAACCCTTGGTGTAATACTTCCTGAATGTACTCCTCCATCACTTTATGTTCCGGGACAGACAGAGGGTAGATGTGTCCTTTGGGCATTTTGGCATCAGGCTGGAGCTCTATCGCGCAATCCCATGGCCGGTGCGGAGGTAGCTTAGTGGCGGCGGTCTTACAGAAGACGTCCCTGAAGTGCCGGTATTCAGTTGGGATATCCACTGAAGGGCAGCTTTGGGGGCTCTCTATGGAGGTCGATCCCAGGGCTAGGTCCATAGATTTAGTGACTGGAAGGCCACGTAGACAGGCCCGTAGACAGTAGCTGCTCCACTGGTTGATGCTCCCTTCGCTCCACCGGATGCTGGGTTGGTGAAGAGCCAGCCAGGGGCGTCCCAGCACGATATCCACCCAAGAATCCTCCAGCACCAGGAACGACAAGGTCTCTTCATGCAGCACCCCGATACGGAGAAGAGATCGGGCGAGATCCACTTCACCAGTCCCTGACCCAGCGGTTTTCCTTGGATAGTGGTAATCTGATAATGCCTGGGACTCGGCTGTCGGGGTATATGGCAGGCCACCAGAACCTGGGAGGAGATAAAGTTTCCCGAGGCCCTGGAGTCGAAAAGTACTTGCACTGGATAACAGCGAGAATCAGAAATCAGAGTAGCCTCATGGTACCGGGGGTTAAACATTAAGGAGTTAAATCGGATAGTACTCACTGCTGGGCGTTGGGACCGGACCGGACAGGTAGGGATGGAATGCCCGGCCTCCCCGCAGTAGAGGCAGAGTCCACACTGAACACGGCATTGCCGTTCGCTGGTGGAGAGGTGGTATTCATCCGTCTACATGGGCTCTGATGCGGGAAAGTCCTCTTGGGGTGAGGTGTCAGACATATAGTGTCCCTCAGCACTGACGGCGGTGAGATGTCGTGCCACACTCAAGGCTGGCGGAGTCATCATTAATGGCTGGCGGAGTCATCATAAATGGCCATCTGCCGTCGGACCTCGGGCCGTAAGCCTCGCCGGTAAACCACGAGTAGCGCCGTCTCGTTCCACCCACTAGACGCCGCGGGCGAGCAGAAACGTAGCGTTTACTCCCGGACAGTCCTCTTGCCCTGCCGCAGGGAAAACAGCTCGTCGTGGACCGAAACGGCGGACGCACTCGCGCCGAAGACTGCCTTGAATTGCGACTTGAAGCTGTCCAGGGAGGCAAGGGTGGGACTCTCAGACGTCCATAACACCTCCGCCCAGTGTCGAGCCTCCCCTGACAGTAAGGAGAGCATAAACGCAATCTTTGCACCATCGGTGGGGAACTGCTGAGGGACCACCTCGAAATAGAGCTGACATTGCATAAGGAATCTGGCACATTCTGATGCTTCCCCTGAGTATAACGCTGGTTTGGCCACGGGACAAGCCGGAGGAGCCGCAGCAGCCTGTATGGTCTCCCGCAGCGAGAGAACCAGTTCCCTGAAAGGGTTGGGAGCAGGTGGCGGTTCAGCTTGCGGTGGCTGCGGGTCCAGTGGGGAAGGTGCGCCGGCGTGTGGGACTGACATTCTCCAGGTAAGTGGCCACTGCTTTCTTACAGTTTGGGTGAGTATTCTGTCACAGTCAGCTGGGGAAGGAACCAGACAGGTCAGGTATGCTCTCAAAGGGTGATTTATTCTTGGCCAGAACACAAAAACGTCCTTGAAGGGAAAAGGAAATAAACTCAGGAAATCACATCAAACTACCTAACTTAGATAAGCAGGGAAAAAGGCAGGCATCAAGCATAACGTGAAACTCGAAAACAGACGCTAATACTCGCCGCTGATTCTGGCGAGTTTGGCCTTTAAATACTAACTTTGGCTAATTGCCAGCAGGTGTGCCGGCGGCACTCAGGTGACTAGGGCGTGGTGATGTCACAGAGTCCCGCAGATCCGTGACAGTATTGAATATAGTACAAAATGAATCAAATTCAGTAGGTACTGACCAAAAGTATGCAGTATGCTGTTCCCTCACTACCTCTCTGATCCCTCAGACAGCTTCACTCGACACCATCATCATCACTCCTCTGTGCCTCGCTGTCCACTGCCTCCATCCTGGGGTTCCTAGGGGTACAGCAGCTGACCCTGTCTCTGCTCCTGGGATCCAGAAGTCATGCAGGAACCCCTGGTGTGCTGAGTAAAGAAGACCAGGAGAGAATGAGCTCAGCCCCAGAACTGCCTCAGTCACGGCTCAGACCCCGGGGCTTCATCAACACACTGAACACAAACTACACAATGTTAACATGCAGGTATGATGAACAAACACATTAACAGAGATCGCTTCATCTAACAGAACAAAGATGCTGCCGGGGCTCATGGGTGTTCAGATTAGCACTCGCGCTATGCTAATGCAGTGATGCTACATTACATTTAATAAAGATACTGCTGTGGAGATCTTTCTGAAAGTACGTATGGTGGATTTGATAGTGTCGTGTTCAGGCAGCAATTCATTTTAATTGTCTGTACCGCTTATCAGGGCACACACACACACACACACACACACACACACACTCATTCACTCACATCACACACTACGGGCAATTTAGAGACTCCAATCAGCCTAGAAGCATGTCTTTGGACTGTGAGAGGAAACCGGAGCACCCAGAGGAAACTCACAAAGCCTGGGGAGAACATGCAAACTCCACACACACAGTGAGAGGGAGCGAGACTCGAACCCAGGAGGTGTGAGGCAAACGTGTCTGCTGCCTGGGAGCAATTCAATTTAAAAAATATTTATCGGTGTCATGAGGTCATTATTAAAATGTTCTAACTCCCATAAGAATTAGAAGTCCTCTGATGAAGCGGTTCAGACTCTGTAGAACTCTGAGGTTCTCTCAGTGGAACTGTTCAGAGATGTGCATGAAGTCAGTGCTGTAATAAATCCCTTTATCCTTTAATGAGGGCTAAAGACGGTTACAGGACACTGGAGTAAGACTTTAACACCGGGTTCAGGTTCAGGCGTTAATGCATTGTAGCGTTTCAATAATAAATGATGATGAATTAATAATGAGGAGATTTCTAATGTCTCATTGAGCAGAGGAGATGTTTAATTAATGTCCGAGCGTGTCTGATAACGAAGAAAGTGGCATTAAAGAACAGCAGGAAGCTTCGATACAACATGTTATTTAGTGCTAATAAGCAGGAACCTGATCGCAGTGAACATACACTGATCAGCCATAACATTATGACCACCTGCCTAATATTTTGCTGGTCCTGCCAAAACAGCCCTGACCTGTCCTGCACTGTGTATTCTGACCCCTTTCTATCAGAACCAGCATTAACTTCTTCAGCAGTTTGATCAACAGTAGCTTGTCTGTTGGATCGGATCACACGGGCCAGCCTTCTCTCCCCACGTGCATCAATGAGCCTTGACCGCCCATGACCCTGTCACCGGTTCACCACTGGTCCTTCTTTGGACCACTTTTGCTAGATACTGACCACTGCAGACCGGGAACACCCCACAAGAGCTGCAGTTTTGGAGATGCTCTGATCCAGTCATCACATTTTGGTCCTTTTGGGCAAACTCACTCAAATCCTTACGCTTGTCCATTTTTCCTGCTTCTAACATCAACTTTGAGGACAAAATGTTCACCTGCTGTCTAATATATCCCACCCACTAACAGGGGCCATGATGAGGAGATATTCAGTCTTATTCACTTCAGTCAGTTCATTCACTTCGGTCAGTGGTCACAGTGTTATACCTGATCGGTGTATTTTACATATTTTGTTCAGATTTCAGTAAAACTCCATGGGCTGAGAAAACTACAGATTTTTTTGTAGCTGTAACTTTTCCCTAACAGATATAAATGTTTTCTCAGATTTGTTTCATGTTACGTGATTTTTTAAAAACAGTTTTATTAGCACTTTATTAACCGAATTTCCAGACATGATTCCCGAGGAATTTGCTTCTGATGGAGAACTGAAAAAAGAGTTGTTTTCTTTTTTCCTGAACAAGTTTATGTTGTACTCCTGCCACACATCTCTCTGTGGGAAATGGACCTTTACGTTTTCGCTAAATTCAGTTAGCCGCACATGGAGGTGGGTGAGTTATGGTCCATGTGCCACGATGTGAAGGAGAATTGTCTGCAAAATTTGAAACAAAAGATGGCAAGAAAAACAGTCAGGAGCGAGGATGGAAGAGATTCCTTTCTTTCTGATTGGGGTTTTTTGGCTCTCCGGTGGAGATGTGGTCCAGGTGTCGAGCTCTAATTGGCAATTCAGTGGCCAATAAAACATTCTGGGTTCCTTCGGCTCGTAAAGCGCTTTCATGCCCTTTCCAAATGATGTAATTAGGAAGACATTTCAGAAAGCAGCAGGAGGAGGAAAAGAAAACGGGTAGGAGAGGGGAGAGGGGGGAGGGGCGGGGCTCAGTTCCTCTGCTGAGGTCTCGACAATCTGTTTCTCATTGAACACAGAGGTGTAACACCAACACTGAGTGTGTTCAAGGAACAGAAACCTTCCTTTTATCTTCTAATACCACAGAATCACTCAGAGCTCTTACACACACACACTGACACACACACACACTGACACACACACACTGACACACACACTGAGACACACACACACTCACTGACACACACACACTGACACACACACACACACACTGACACACACACTGACACACACACACACACTGACACACACACACACACACACACACACTGACACACACACACACTGACACACACACACACACACTGACACACACACACACTGACACACACACACTGACACACACACACACGCACTGACACACACACACACACACTGACACACACACTAACACACACACTGACACACACACACACACTGACACACACACACAACCACACACACTGCTGAGTTCTGGACTCTGATTGGTGGATCAGGTGGTGATTAATTCTCTCTAACAGCAGCTCTGACTGTAACACAGCTTTATATTAATGTACTCACTCTCATACCTTATCGTTTCCATAGCAACAGGTCACTAACAGCTCAGGTCATGCTGCACATGAACAGACTTTAAAACATGTCATTGTTGATCTTTAAGGAGCAATGTGTGTGTGTGTGTCAGTGTGTGTGTGTGTGTCAGTGTGTGTGTGTGTGTGTGCCAGTGTGTGTGTGTGTGTGTGTGTGTCAGTGTGTGTTTGTGTTTGTTGTAGAGACTCAGCATTTCTGGCTGTCCTTAAAGGAAATGGTGACTTGAGATTCCGGGAGAGATACAAACACACACACACACACACACACACACTCACACACACACACACATACACACAGACACAAACACAGACACACACACACAATCACACATGCACACATACACACACAGTGATACAGTGTGTGTGTGTAGAGTTGTGTAACTGATACAGTGTGAGTGTGTAGAGTTGTGTAACTGACACAGTGTGTGTGTAGAGTTGTGTAACTGATACAGTGTGTGTGTGTGTGTAGAGTTGTGTAGGTGGATACAGTGTCTGTGTGTGTGTAGAGTTGTGTAGGTGGATACATTGTGTGTGTGTATGTGTGTAGAGTTGTGTAGGTGGATACAGTGTGTGAGTGTGTGTAGAGTTGTGTAGGTGGATACAGTGTGTGTGCGTGTGTGTAGAGTTGTGTAGGTGGATACAGTGTGTGTGTGTGTGTAGAGTTGTGTAGGTGGATACAGTGTGTGTGTGTGTGTGTGTGTGTGTGTGTGTGTAGAGTTGTGTAGGTGGATACAGTGTGTGAGTGTGTGTAGAGATGTGTAGGTGGATACAGTGTTTGTGTGTGTGTTTGTGTAGAGTTGTGTAGGTGGACACAGTGTTTGTGTGTGTGTAGAGTTGTGTAGATGGATACAGTGTGTGTGTGTGAGTGTGTGTGTGTAGAGTTGTGTAGGTGGATACAGTGTGTGTGTGTGTGTGTGTGTGTAGAGTTGTGTAGGTGGATACAGTGTGTGTGTGTGTAGAGTTGTGTAGGTGAATACAGTGTGTGTGTGTGTGTGTGTGTGTGTGTGTAGAGTTGTGTAGGTGGATACAGTGTGTGTGTGTGTGTGAGTAGAGTTGTGTAGGTGGATACAGTGTGTGTGTGTGTAGAGTTGTGTAGGTGGATACAGAGAGTGATTGTGTGTGTGTAGAGTTGTGTACCTGGATACAGTGTGTGTGTGTGTGTGAATAGAGTTGTGTAGGTGGATACTGTGTGTGTGTGTAGAGTTGTGTAGGTGGATACAGTGTGTGTGTGTGTAGAGTTGTGTAGGTGAATACAGTGTTTGTGTGTGTGTGTGTGTGTGTAGAGTTGTGTAGGTGGATACAGTGTGTGTGTGTAGAGTTGTGTAGGTGGATACAGTGTGTGTGTAGAGTTGTGTAGGTGAATACAGTGTTTGTGTGTGTGTGTGTGTAGAGTTGTGTAGGTGGATACAGTGTGTGTGTGTGTAGAGTTGTGTAGGTGGATACAGTGTGTGTGTGTGTAGAGTTGTGTAGGTGGATACAGTGTGTGTGTGTGTGTAGAGTTGTGTAAGTTGATACAGTGTGTGTGTGTGAGTGTGTAGAGATGTGTAAGTGGATACAGTGTGTGCGTAAAGTTGTGTAAGTGAATACAGTGTGTGTAGAGTTGTGTAAGTGGATACAGTGTGTGTGTGTGTAGAGTTGTGTAGGTGGATACAGTGTGTGAGTGTGTGTGTGTGGAGTTGTGTAGGTGGATACAGTGTGTGAGTGTGTGTAGAGTTGTGTAGGTGGATACAGTGTGTGTGCGTGTGTAGAGTTGTGTAGGTGGATACAGTGTGTGTGTGTGTGTGTGTGTGTGTGTGTAGAGTTGTGTAGGTGGATACAGTGTGAGTGTGTGTAGAGATGTGTAGGTGGATACAGTGTTTGTGTGTGTGTTTGTGTAGAGTTGTGTAGGTGGATACAGTGTGTGTGTGTGTGTAGAGTTGTGTAGATGGATACAGTGTGTGTGTGTGAGTGTGTGTGTGTAGAGTTGTGTAGGTGGATACAGTGTGTGTGTGTGTAGAGTTGTGTAGGTGGATACAGTGTGTGTGTGTGTGTAGAGTTGTGTAGGTGGATACAGTGTGTGTGTGTGTGTGTGTGTGTAGAGTTGTGTAGGTGGATACAGTGTGTGTGTGTAGAGTTGTGTAGGTGGATACAGTGTGTGTGTGTGTGTGTGTGTGTAGAGTTGTGTAGGTGGGTACAGTGTGTGTGTGTGTGTGTGTAGAGTTGTGTAGGTGGATACAGTGTGTGTGTGTAGAGTTGTGTAGGTGGATACAGTGTGTGTGTGTGTGTAGAGTTGTGTAGGTGGGTACAGTGTGTGTGTGTGTAGAGTTGTGTAGGTGGATACAGTGTGTGTGTGTAGAGTTGTGTAGGTGGATACAGTGTGTGTGTGTGTGTGTGTGTGTAGAGTTGTGTAGGTGGATACAGTGTGTGTGTGTGTGTGTGTAGAGTTGTGTAGGTGGATACAGTGTGTGTGTGTGTAGAGTTGTGTAGGTGGATACAGAGAGTGATTGTGTGTGTGTAGAGTTGTGTAGCTGGATACAGTGTGTGTGTGTGTGTGAATAGAGTTGTGTAGGTGGATACTGTGTGTGTGTGTAGAGTTGTGTAGGTGGATACAGTGTGTGTGTGTGTAGAGTTGTGTAGGTGAATACAGTGTTTGTGTGTGTGTGTGTAGAGTTGTGTAGGTGGATACAGTGTGTGTGTGTAGAGTTGTGTAGGTGGATACAGTGTGTGTGTGTGTAGAGTTGTGTAGGTGAATACAGTGTTTGTGTGTGTGTGTGTGTGTGTGTAGAGTTGTGTAGGTGGATACAGTGTGTGTGTGTGTGTGTAGAGTTGTGTAGGTGGATACAGTGTGTGTGTGTGTAGAGTTGTGTAGGTGGATACAGAGAGTGATTGTGTGTGTGTTGAGTTGTGTAGCTGGATACAGTGTGTGTGTGTGTGAGTAGAGTTGTGTAGGTGGATACAGTGTGTGTGTGCGTAAAGTTGTGTAAGTGAATACAGTGTGTGTGTAGAGTTGTGTAAGTGGATACAGTGTGTGTGTGTGTGTAGAGTTGTGTAGGTGGATGCAGTGTGTGTGTAGAGTTGTGTAGCTGGATAAAGTGTGTGTGTGTGTGTAGAGTTGTGTAGGTGAATACAGTGTTTGTGTGTGTGTGTGTGTAGAGTTGTGTAGGTGGATACAGTGTGTGTGTGTGTGTGTGTGTGTGTGTGTGTGTGTGTAGAGTTGTGTAGGTGGATACAGTGTGTGTGTGTGTAGAGTTGTGTAGGTGGATACAGTGTGTGTGTGTGTAGAGTTGTGTAGGTGGATACAGTGTGTGTGTGTGTGTGTAGAGTTGTGTAAGTTGATACAGTGTGTGAGTGTGTGTGTGTAGAGTTGTGTAGGTGGATACAGTGTGTGTGTGTGTGTGTAGAGTTGTGTAGGTGGATACAGTGTGTGTGTAGAGTTGTGTAGGTGGATACAGTGTGTGTGTGTGTGTGTGTGTGTGTGTGTGTGTGTGTGTGTGTGTGTGTAGAGTTGTGTAGGTGGATACAGTGTGTGTGTGTGTGTAGAGTTGTGTAAGTTGATACAGTGTGTGAGTGTGTGTGTGTAGAGTTGTGTAGGTGGATACAGTGTGTGTGTGTGTGTGTAGAGTTGTGTAGGTGGATACAGTGTGTGTGTGTAGAGTTGTGTAGGTGGATACAGTGTGTGTGTGTGTGTGTGTGTGTGTGTGTGGAGTTGTGTAGGTGGATACAGTGTGTGTGTGTGTGTAGAGTTGTGTAGGTGGATACAGTGTGTGTGTGTGTAGAGTTGTGTAGGTGGATACAGAGAGTGATTGTGTGTGTGTTGAGTTGTGTAGCTGGATACAGTGTGTGTGTGTGTGAGTAGAGTTGTGTAGGTGGATACTGTGTGTGTATGTAGAGTTGTGTAGGTGGATACAGTGTGTGTGTGTGTAGAGTTGTGTATCTGAATACAGTGTTTGTGTGTGTGTGTGTGTGTGTAGAGTTGTGTAGGTGGATACAGTGTGTGTGTGTAGAGTTGTGTAGGTGGATACAGTGTGTGTGTGTGTGTAGAGTTGTGTAGGTGGATACAGTGTGTGTGTGTAGAGTTGTGTAGGTGGATACAGTGTGTGTGTGTGTGTGTGTGTGTGTGTGTGTGTGTGTGTAGAGTTGTGTAGGTGGATACAGTGTGTGTGTGTGTGTAGAGTTGTGTAGGTGGATACAGTGTGTGTGTGTGTAGAGTTGTGTAGGTGGATACAGTGTGTGTGTGTGTAGAGTTGTGTAGGTGGATACAGTGTGTGTGTGTGTGTAGAGTTGTGTAAGTTGATACAGTGTGTGAGTGTGTGTGTGTAGAGTTGTGTAGGTGGATACAGTGTGTGTGTGTGTGTAGAGTTGTGTAGGTGGATACAGTGTGTGTGTGTAGAGTTGTGTAGGTGGATACAGTGTGTGTGTGTGTGTGTGTGTGTGTGTGTAGAGTTGTGTAGGTGGATACAGTGTGTGTGTGTGTGTGTAGAGTTGTGTAGGTGGATACAGTGTGTGTGTGTGTAGAGTTGTGTAGGTGGATACAGAGAGTGATTGTGTGTGTGTTGAGTTGTGTAGCTGGATACAGTGTGTGTGTGTGTGAGTAGAGTTGTGTAGGTGGATACAGTGTGTGTGTGTGTAGAGTTGTGTATCTGAATACAGTGTTTGTGTGTGTGTGTGTGTGTGTAGAGTTGTGTAGGTGGATACAGTGTGTGTGTAGAGTTGTGTAGGTGGATACAGTGTGTGTGTGTGTGTAGAGTTGTGTAGGTGAATACAGTGTTTGTGTGTGTGTGTGTGTAGAGTTGTGTAGGTGGATACAGTGTGTGTGTGTGTGTGTGTGTGTGTGTGTGTGTGTGTAGAGTTGTGTAGGTGGATACAGTGTGTGTGTGTGTAGAGTTGTGTAGGTGGATACAGTGTGTGTGTGTGTAGAGTTGTGTAGGTGGATACAGTGTGTGTGTGTGTGTAGAGTTGTGTAAGTTGATACAGTGTGTGAGTGTGTGTGTGTAGAGTTGTGTAGGTGGATACAGTGTGTGTGTGTGTGTGTAGAGTTGTGTAGGTGGATACAGTGTGTGTGTAGAGTTGTGTAGGTGGATACAGTGTGTGTGTGTGTAGAGTGTGTGTAGTGTGTGTGTGTGTGTGTGTAGAGTTGTGTAGGTGGATACAGTGTGTGTGTGTGTGTAGAGTTGTGTAAGTTGATACAGTGTGTGAGTGTGTGTGTGTAGAGTTGTGTAGGTGGATACAGTGTGTGTGTGTGTGTGTAGAGTTGTGTAGGTGGATACAGTGTGTGTGTGTAGAGTTGTGTAGGTGGATACAGTGTGTGTGTGTGTGTGTGTGTGTGTGTGTGGAGTTGTGTAGGTGGATACAGTGTGTGTGTGTGTGTAGAGTTGTGTAGGTGGATACAGTGTGTGTGTGTGTAGAGTTGTGTAGGTGGATACAGAGAGTGATTGTGTGTGTGTTGAGTTGTGTAGCTGGATACAGTGTGTGTGTGTGTGAGTAGAGTTGTGTAGGTGGATACTGTGTGTGTATGTAGAGTTGTGTAGGTGGATACAGTGTGTGTGTGTAGAGTTGTGTAGGGTGGATACAGTGTGTGTGTGTGTAGAGTTGTGTAGGTGGATACAGTGTATTTGTGTAGAGTTGTGTAGGTGGATACAGTGTGTGTGTGTGTGTGTAGAGTTGTGTAGGTGGGATACAGGGTGTGTGTGTGTGTAGAGTTGTGTAGGTGGATACAGTGTGTGAGTGTGTGTGTGTGGAGTTGTGTAGGAGGATACAGTGTGTGTGTGTGTGTAGAGTTGTGTAGGTGGATACAGTGTCTGTGGTGTGTGTGTAGAGTTGTGTAGGTGGATACAGTGTGTGTGTAGAGTTGTGTAGGTGGATACAGTCTGTGTGTGTGTGTAGAGTTGTGTAGGTGAATACAGTGTTTGTGTGTGTGTGTGTGTAGAGTTGTGTAGGTGGATACAGTGTGTGTGTGTGTGTGTGTGTGTGTGTGTGTGTGTGTGTAGAGTTGTGTAGGTGGATACAGTGTGTGTGTGTGTAGAGTTGTGTAGGTGGATACAGTGTGTGTGTGTGTAGAGTTGTGTAGGTGGATACAGTGTGTGTGTGTGTGTGTGTAGAGTTGTGTAAGTTGATACAGTGTGTGAGTGTGTGTGTGTAGAGTTGTGTAGGTGGATACAGTGTGTGTGTGTGTGTGTAGAGTTGTGTAGGTGGATACAGTGTGTGTGTGTAGAGTTGTGTAGGTGGATACAGTGTGTGTGTGTGTGTGTGTGTGTGTGTGTGTGTAGAGTTGTGTAGGTGGATACAGTGTGTGTGTGTGTGTAGAGTTGTGTAGGTGGATACAGTGTGTGTGTGTGTAGAGTTGTGTAGGTGGATACAGAGAGTGATTGTGTGTGTGTTGAGTTGTGTAGCTGGATACAGTGTGTGTGTGTGTGAGTAGAGTTGTGTAGGTGGATACTGTGTGTGTGTGTAGAGTTGTGAAGGTGGATACAGTGTGTGTGTGTGTAGAGTTGTGTATCTGAATACAGTGTTTGTGTGTGTGTGTGTAGAGTTGTGTAGGTGGATACAGTGTGTGTGTGTAGAGTTGTGTAGGTGGATACAGTGTGTGTGTGTGTACAGTTGTGTAGGTGAATACAGTGTTTGTGTGTGTGTGTGTGTGTGTAGAGTTGTGTAGGTGGATACAGTGTTTGTGTGTGTGTGTGTGTGTGTGTAGAGTTGTGTAGGTGGATACAGTTTGTGTGTGTAGAGTTGTGTAGGTGGATACAGAGAGTGATTGTGTGTGTGTAGAGTTGTGTAGCTGGATACAGTGTGTGTGTGTGGGTAGAGTTGTGTAGGTGGATACTGTGTGTGTGTGTAGAGTTGTGTAGGTGGATACAGTGTGTGTGTGTGTAGAGTTGTGTAGGTGGATACAGTGTGTGTGTGTGTAGAGTTGTGTAGGTGGATACAGTGTATTTGTGTAGAGTTGTGTAGGTGGATACAGTGTGTGTGTGTGTGTGTAGAGTTGTGTAGGTGGATACAGGGTGTGTGTGTGTGTAGAGTTGTGTAGGTGGATACAGTGTGTGAGTGTGTGTGTGTGGAGTTGTGTAGGTGGATACAGTGTGTGTGTGTGTGTAGAGTTGTGTAGGTGGATACAGTGTCTGTGTGTGTGTGTAGAGTTGTGTAGGTGGATACAGTGTGTGTGTAGAGTTTTGTAGGTGGATACAGTGTGTGTGTGTGTGTAGAGTTGTGTAGGTGAATACAGTGTTTGTGTGTGTGTGTGTGTAGAGTTGTGTAGGTGGATACAGTGTGTGTGTGTGTGTGTGTGTGTGTGTGTGTGTAGAGTTGTGTAGGTGGATACAGTGTGTGTGTGTGTAGAGTTGTGTAGGTGGATACAGTGTGTGTGTGTGTAGAGTTGTGTAGGTGGATACAGTGTGTGTGTGTGTGTAGAGTTGTGTAAGTTGATACAGTGTGTGAGTGTGTGTGTGTAGAGTTGTGTAGGTGGATACAGTGTGTGTGTGTGTGTGTAGAGTTGTGTAGGTGGATACAGTGTGTGTGTGTAGAGTTGTGTAGGTGGATACAGTGTGTGTGTGTGTGTGTGTGTGTGTGTAGAGTTGTGTAGGTGGATACAGTGTGTGTGTGTGTGTAGAGTTGTGTAGGTGGATACAGTGTGTGTGTGTGTAGAGTTGTGTAGGTGGATACAGAGAGTGATTGTGTGTGTGTTGAGTTGTGTAGCTGGATACAGTGTGTGTGTGTGTGAGTAGAGTTGTGTAGGTGGATACTGTGTGTGTGTGTAGAGTTGTGAAGGTGGATACAGTGTGTGTGTGTGTAGAGTTGTGTATCTGAATACAGTGTTTGTGTGTGTGTGTGTAGAGTTGTGTAGGTGGATACAGTGTGTGTGTGTAGAGTTGTGTAGGTGGATACAGTGTGTGTGTGTGTACAGTTGTGTAGGTGAATACAGTGTTTGTGTGTGTGTGTGTGTGTGTAGAGTTGTGTAGGTGGATACAGTGTTTGTGTGTGTGTGTGTGTGTGTGTAGAGTTGTGTAGGTGGATACAGTTTGTGTGTGTAGAGTTGTGTGGGTGGATACAGTGTGTGTGTGTGTAGAGTTGTGTAGGTTGATACAGTGTGTGTGTGTGTGTAGAGTTGTGTAAGTTGATACAGTGTGTGTGTGTGAGTGTGTAGAGATGTGTAAGTGGATACAGTGTGTGTGTGCGTAAAGTTGTGTAAGTGAATACAGTGTGTGTGTAGAGTTGTTTAAGTGGATACAGTGTGTGTGTAGAGTTGTGTAGGTGGATACAGTGTGCGTGTGTAGAGTTGTGTAGGTGGATACAGTGTGTGTGTGTAGAGTTGTGTAGGTGGATACAGTGTTTGTGTGTGTGTGTGAGTGTGTGTGTGCAGAGTTGTGTAGGTGGATACAGTGTGTGTGTGTGTGTGTAGATTTGTGTAGGTGGATACAGTGTGTGTGTGTGTGTGTGTAGAGTTGTGTAGGTGGATACAGTGTGTTTGTGTGTGTAGAGTTGTGTAGGTGGATACAGTGTGTGTATGTGTAGAGTTGTGTAGGTGGATACAGAGAGTGATTGTGTGTGTGTAGAGTTGTGTAGCTGGATACAGTGTGTGTGTGTGGGTAGAGTTGTGTAGGTGGATACAGTGTGTGTGTGTAGAGTTGTGTAGGTGGATACAGTGTGTGTGTGTGTAGAGTTGTGTAGGTGGATACAGTGTGTGTGTGTGTAGAGTTGTGTAGGTGGATACAGTGTATTTGTGTAGAGTTGTGTAGGTGGATACAGTGTGTGTGTGTGTGTGTAGAGTTGTGTAGGTGGATACAGGGTGTGTGTGTGTGTAGAGTTGTGTAGGTGGATACAGTGTGTGAGTGTGTGTGTGTTGAGTTGTGTAGGTGGATACAGTGTGTGTGTGTGTGTAGAGTTGTGTAGGTGGATACAGTGTCTGTGTGTGTGTGTAGAGTTGTGTAGGTGGATACAGTGTGTGTGTGTGTGTGTGTGTAGAGTTGTGTAGGTGGATACAGTGTGTGAGTGTGTGTAGAGTTGTGTAGGTGGATACAGTGTTTGTGTGTGTGTTTGTGTAGAGTTGTGTAGGTGGATACAGTGTGTGTTTGTGTAGAGTTGTGTAGGTGGATACAGTGTGTGTGTGTGTGTGTAGAGTTGTGTAGGTGGATACAGTGTTTGTGTGTGTGTGTGTGTGTGTGTGTGTGTAGAGTTGTGTAGGTGGATACAGTGTTTGTGTGTGTGTGTGAGTGTGTGTGTGTAGAGTTGTGTAGGTGGATACAGTGTGTGTGTGTGTGTAGAGTTGTGTAGGTGGATACAGTGTGTGTGTGTAGAGTTGTGTAGGTGGATACAGTGTGTGTGTGTGTGTGTGTAGAGTTGTGTAGGTGGATACAGTGTGTGTGTGTGTGTAGAGTTGTGTAGGTGGATACAGAGAGTGATTGTGTGTGTGTAGAGTTGTGTAGCTGGATACAGTGTGTGTGTGTGTGTGAGTAGAGTTGTGTAGGTGGATACTGTGTGTGTCTGTGTGTAGAGTTGTGTAGGTGGATACAGTGTTTGTGTGTGTGTGTGTAGAGTTGTGTAGGTGGATACAGTGTGTGTGTGTAGAGTTGTGTAGGTGGATACAGTGTGTGTGTGTGTGTATAGAGTTGTGTAGGTGGATACAGTGTGTGTGTGTGTGTGTGTGTGTAGAGTTGTGTAGGTGGATACAGTGTGTGTGTGTGTGAGTGTGTAGAGATGTGTAAGTGGATACAGTGTGTGTGTGTTTGTAGAGTTGTGTAGGTGGATACAGTGTTTGTGTGTGTGTGTGTGTGTGTAGAGTTGTGTAGGTGGATACAGTGTTTGTGTGTGAGTGTGTAGAGATGTGTAAGTGGATACAGTGTTTGTGTGTGTGTAGAGTTGTGTAGGTGGATACAGTGTTTGTGTGTGCTTAAAGTTGTATAAGTGGATACAGTGTGTGTGTAGAGTTGTGTAAGTGAATACAGTGTGTGTGTAGAGTTGTGTAGGTGGATACAGTGTGTGTGTGCTTAAAGTTGTATAAGTGGATACAGTGTGTGTGTAGAGTTGTGTAAGTGAATACAGTGTGTGTGTAGAGTTGTGTAAGTGGATACAGTGTCTGTGTGTGTAGAGTTGTGTAGGTGGATACAGTGTGTGTGTAGAGTTGTGTAGGTGGATACAGTGTTTGTGTGTAGAGTTGTGTAGGTGGATACAGTGTGTGTGTGTGTGTAGAGTCGTGTAGGTGGATACAGTGTGTGTGTGTGTGTGTGTGTAGAGTTGTGTAGGTGGATACAGTGTTTGTGTGTGTGTGTAGAGTTTTGTAGGTGGATACAGTGTGTGAGTGTGTGTAGAGTTGTGTAGGTGGATACAGTTTGTGTGTGCTTAGAGTTGTATAAGTGGATACAGTGTGTGTGTAGAGTTGTGTAAGTGAATACAGTGTCTGTGTGTGTAGAGTTGTGTAGGTGGATACAGTGTTTGTGTGTAGAGTTGTGTAGGTGGATACAGTGTGTGTGTGTGTGTGTGTAGAGTTTTGTAGGTGGATACAGTGTGTGAGTGTGTGTAGAGTTGTGTAGGTGGATACAGTGTGTGCGTGTGTGGAGTTGTGTAGGTGGATACAGAGTGTGAGTGTGTGTGTGTGTAGAGTTGTGTAGGTGGATACAGTGTGTGTGTGTGTGGAGTTGTGTAGGTGGATACAGAGTGTGAGTGTGTGTGTGTGTAGAGTTGTGTAGGTGGATACAGTGTGTGTGTGTGTAGAGTTGTGTAGGTGGATACTGTGTGTGTGTGTGTGTAGAGTTGTGTAGGTGGATACAGTGTGTGTGTGTAGAGTTGTGTAGGTGGATACAGAGTGTGAGTGTGTGTGTGTGTAGAGTTGTGTAGGTGGATACAGTGTGTGTGTGTGTGTGTAGAGTTGTGTAGGTGGATACTGTGTGTGTCTGTGTGTAGAGTTGTGTAGGTGGATACAGTGTTTGTGTGTGTGTGTGTGTAGAGTTTTGTAGGTGGATACAATGTGTGTGTGTGTGTGTGTAGAGTTGTGCTGGTGGATACAGTGTGTGTGTGTGTGTGTAGAGGTGTGTTGGTGGATACAGTGTTTGTGTGTGTGTGTGTAGAGTTTTGTAGGTGGATACAGTGTGTGTGTATGTGTGTAGAGTTGTGTAGGTGGATACAGTGTTTGTGTGTGTGTGTGTGTGTAGAGTTTTGTAGGTGGATACAGTGTGTGTGTATGTGTGTAGAGTTGTGTAGGTGGATACAGTGTTTGTGTGTGTGTGTGTGTGTGTGTGTGTAGAGTTTTGTAGGTGGATACAGTGTGTGTGTGTGTGTGTGTGTAGAGTTGTGTAGGTGGATACAGTGTGTGTGTGTAGAGTTGTGTAGGTGGGTACAGTGTGTGTGTGTGTGTAGAGTTGTGTAGGTGGATACAGTGTGTGTGTGTGTAGAGTTGTGTAGGTGGATACAGTGTGTGTGTGTGTGTAGAGTTGTGTAGGTGGATACAGTGTGTGAGTGTGTGTAGAGATGTGTAGGTGGATACAGTGTGTGTGTCTGTGTAGAGTTGTGTAGGTGGATACAGTGTGTGTGAGTGTGTGTAGAGTTGTGTAGGTGGATACAGTGTGTGTGTGTGTGTAGAGTTGTGTAGGTGGATACAGTGTGTGAGTGTGTGTAGAGTTGTGTAGGTGGATACAGTGTGTGTGTAGAGTTGTGTAGGTGGATACAGTGTGTGTGTGTGTGTGTGTGTGTAGAGTTGTGTTAGTGGATACAGTGTGTGAGTGTGTGTAGAGTTGTGTAGGTGGATACAGTGTGTGTGTGTGTGTGTGTGTGTGTGTGTAGAGTTGTGTAGGTGGATACAGTGTGTGTGTGTGTGTGTGTAGAGTTGTGTAGGTGGATACAGTGTGTGTGTGTGTGTAGAGTTGTGTAGGTGGATACAGTGTCTGTGTGTGTGTAGAGTTGTGTAGGTGGATACAGTGTGTGTGTATGTGTGTAGAGTTGTGTAGGTGGATACAGTGTGTGTGTGTGTGTGTGTGTGTAGAGTTGTGTAGGTGGATACAGAGTGTGAGTGTGAGTGTGAGTAGAGTTGTGTAGGTGGATACAGTGTGTGTGTGTGTAGAGTTGTGTAGGTGGATACTGTGTGTGTGTGTGTGTAGAGTTGTGTAGGTGGATACAGTGTGTGTGTGTAGAGTTGTGTAGGTGGATACAGAGTGTGAGTGTGTGTGTGTGTAGAGTTGTGTAGGTGGATACAGTGTGTGTATGTGTAGAGTTGTGTAGGTGGATACAGAGAGTGATTGTGTGTGTGTAGAGTTGTGTAGCTGGATACAGTGTGTGTGTGTGGGTAGAGTTGTGTAGGTGGATACAGTGTGTGTGTGTAGAGTTGTGTAGGTGGATACAGTGTGTGTGTGTGTAGAGTTGTGTAGGTGGATACAGTGTGTGTGTGTGTAGAGTTGTGTAGGTGGATACAGTGTATTTGTGTAGAGTTGTGTAGGTGGATACAGTGTGTGTGTGTGTGTGTAGAGTTGTGTAGGTGGATACAGTGTGAGTGTGTGTAGAGATGTGTAGGTGGATACAGTGTTTGTGTGTGTGTTTGTGTAGAGTTGTGTAGGTGGATACAGTGTGTGTGTGTGTGTAGAGTTGTGTAGGTGGATACAGTGTGTGTG
Source organism: Hemibagrus wyckioides (assembly GCF_019097595.1). Classification (NCBI taxonomy): domain Eukaryota; kingdom Metazoa; phylum Chordata; class Actinopteri; order Siluriformes; family Bagridae; genus Hemibagrus; species Hemibagrus wyckioides. The sequence continues at coordinate 1,046,580 of NC_080734.1, forward strand.
TGTGTAGAGTTGTGTAGGTGGATACAGAGAGTGATTGTGTGTGTGTTGAGTTGTGTAGCTGGATACAGTGTGTGTGTGTGTGAGTAGAGTTGTGTAAGTGAATACAGTGTGTGTGTAGAGTTGTTTAAGTGGATACAGTGTGTGTGTGTAGAGTTGTGTAGGTGGATACAGTGTGCGTGTGTAGAGTTGTGTAGGTGGATACAGTGTGTGTGTGTAGAGTTGTGTAGGTGGATACAGTGTTTGTGTGTGTGTGTGAGTGTGTGTGTGCAGAGTTGTGTAGGTGGATACAGTGTGTGTGTGTGTGTGTAGATTTGTGTAGGTGGATACAGTGTGTGTGTGTGTGTGTGTAGAGTTGTGTAGGTGGATACAGTGTGTGTGTGTGTGTAGAGTTGTGTAGGTGGATACAGTGTGTGTATGTGTAGAGTTGTGTAGGTGGATACAGAGAGTGATTGTGTGTGTGTAGAGTTGTGTAGCTGGATACAGTGTGTGTGTGTGGGTAGAGTTGTGTAGGTGGATACAGTGTGTGTGTGTAGAGTTGTGTAGGTGGATACAGTGTGTGTGTGTGTAGAGTTGTGTAGGTGGATACAGTGTGTGTGTGTGTAGAGTTGTGTAGGTGGATACAGTGTATTTGTGTAGAGTTGTGTAGGTGGATACAGTGTGTGTGTGTGTGTGTAGAGTTGTGTAGGTGGATACAGGGTGTGTGTGTGTGTAGAGTTGTGTAGGTGGATACAGTGTGTGAGTGTGTGTGTGTGGAGTTGTGTAGGTGGATACAGTGTGTGTGTGTGTGTAGAGTTGTGTAGGTGGATACAGTGTCTGTGTGTGTGTGTAGAGTTGTGTAGGTGGATACAGTGTGTGTGTAGAGTTTTGTAGGTGGATACAGTGTGTGTGTGTGTGTAGAGTTGTGTAGGTGAATACAGTGTTTGTGTGTGTGTGTGTGTAGAGTTGTGTAGGTGGATACAGTGTGTGTGTGTGTGTGTGTGTGTGTGTGTGTAGAGTTGTGTAGGTGGATACAGTGTGTGTGTGTGTAGAGTTGTGTAGGTGGATACAGTGTGTGTGTGTGTAGAGTTGTGTAGGTGGATACAGTGTGTGTGTGTGTGTAGAGTTGTGTAAGTTGATACAGTGTGTGAGTGTGTGTGTGTAGAGTTGTGTAGGTGGATACAGTGTGTGTGTGTGTGTGTAGAGTTGTGTAGGTGGATACAGTGTGTGTGTGTAGAGTTGTGTAGGTGGATACAGTGTGTGTGTGTGTGTGTGTGTGTGTGTAGAGTTGTGTAGGTGGATACAGTGTGTGTGTGTGTGTAGAGTTGTGTAGGTGGATACAGTGTGTGTGTGTGTAGAGTTGTGTAGGTGGATACAGAGAGTGATTGTGTGTGTGTTGAGTTGTGTAGCTGGATACAGTGTGTGTGTGTGTGAGTAGAGTTGTGTAGGTGGATACTGTGTGTGTGTGTAGAGTTGTGAAGGTGGATACAGTGTGTGTGTGTGTAGAGTTGTGTATCTGAATACAGTGTTTGTGTGTGTGTGTGTAGAGTTGTGTAGGTGGATACAGTGTGTGTGTGTAGAGTTGTGTAGGTGGATACAGTGTGTGTGTGTGTACAGTTGTGTAGGTGAATACAGTGTTTGTGTGTGTGTGTGTGTGTGTAGAGTTGTGTAGGTGGATACAGTGTTTGTGTGTGTGTGTGTGTGTGTGTAGAGTTGTGTAGGTGGATACAGTTTGTGTGTGTAGAGTTGTGTGGGTGGATACAGTGTGTGTGTGTGTAGAGTTGTGTAGGTTGATACAGTGTGTGTGTGTGTGTAGAGTTGTGTAAGTTGATACAGTGTGTGTGTGTGAGTGTGTAGAGATGTGTAAGTGGATACAGTGTGTGTGTGCGTAAAGTTGTGTAAGTGAATACAGTGTGTGTGTAGAGTTGTTTAAGTGGATACAGTGTGTGTGTAGAGTTGTGTAGGTGGATACAGTGTGCGTGTGTAGAGTTGTGTAGGTGGATACAGTGTGTGTGTGTAGAGTTGTGTAGGTGGATACAGTGTTTGTGTGTGTGTGTGAGTGTGTGTGTGCAGAGTTGTGTAGGTGGATACAGTGTGTGTGTGTGTGTGTAGATTTGTGTAGGTGGATACAGTGTGTGTGTGTGTGTGTGTAGAGTTGTGTAGGTGGATACAGTGTGTTTGTGTGTGTAGAGTTGTGTAGGTGGATACAGTGTGTGTATGTGTAGAGTTGTGTAGGTGGATACAGAGAGTGATTGTGTGTGTGTAGAGTTGTGTAGCTGGATACAGTGTGTGTGTGTGGGTAGAGTTGTGTAGGTGGATACAGTGTGTGTGTGTAGAGTTGTGTAGGTGGATACAGTGTGTGTGTGTGTAGAGTTGTGTAGGTGGATACAGTGTGTGTGTGTGTAGAGTTGTGTAGGTGGATACAGTGTATTTGTGTAGAGTTGTGTAGGTGGATACAGTGTGTGTGTGTGTGTGTAGAGTTGTGTAGGTGGATACAGGGTGTGTGTGTGTGTAGAGTTGTGTAGGTGGATACAGTGTGTGAGTGTGTGTGTGTTGAGTTGTGTAGGTGGATACAGTGTGTGTGTGTGTGTAGAGTTGTGTAGGTGGATACAGTGTCTGTGTGTGTGTGTAGAGTTGTGTAGGTGGATACAGTGTGTGTGTGTGTGTGTGTGTAGAGTTGTGTAGGTGGATACAGTGTGTGAGTGTGTGTAGAGTTGTGTAGGTGGATACAGTGTTTGTGTGTGTGTTTGTGTAGAGTTGTGTAGGTGGATACAGCGTGTGTTTGTGTAGAGTTGTGTAGGTGGATACAGTGTGTGTGTGTGTGTAGAGTTGTGTAGGTGGATACAGTGTTTGTGTGTGTGTGTGTGTGTGTGTGTGTAGAGTTGTGTAGGTGGATACAGTGTTTGTGTGTGTGTGTGAGTGTGTGTGTGTAGAGTTGTGTAGGTGGATACAGTGTGTGTGTGTGTGTAGAGTTGTGTAGGTGGATACAGTGTGTGTGTGTAGAGTTGTGTAGGTGGATACAGTGTGTGTGTGTGTGTGTGTAGAGTTGTGTAGGTGGATACAGTGTGTGTGTGTGTGTAGAGTTGTGTAGGTGGATACAGAGAGTGATTGTGTGTGTGTAGAGTTGTGTAGCTGGATACAGTGTGTGTGTGTGTGTGAGTAGAGTTGTGTAGGTGGATACTGTGTGTGTCTGTGTGTAGAGTTGTGTAGGTGGATACAGTGTTTGTGTGTGTGTGTGTAGAGTTGTGTAGGTGGATACAGTGTGTGTGTGTAGAGTTGTGTAGGTGGATACAGTGTGTGTGTGTGTGTGTATAGAGTTGTGTAGGTGGATACAGTGTGTGTGTTTGTGTGTGTGTGTAGAGCTGTGTAGGTGGATACAGTGTGTGTGTGTGTGAGTGTGTAGAGATGTGTAAGTGGATACAGTGTGTGTGTGTTTGTAGAGTTGTGTAGGTGGATACAGTGTTTGTGTGTGTGTGTGTGTGTAGAGTTGTGTAGGTGGATACAGTGTTTGTGTGTGAGTGTGTAGAGATGTGTAAGTGGATACAGTGTGTGTGTGTGTGTAGAGTTGTGTAGGTGGATACAGTGTTTGTGTGTGCTTAAAGTTGTATAAGTGGATACAGTGTGTGTGTAGAGTTGTGTAAGTGAATACAGTGTGTGTGTAGAGTTGTGTAGGTGGATACAGTGTGTGTGTGCTTAAAGTTGTATAAGTGGATACAGTGTGTGTGTAGAGTTGTGTAAGTGAATACAGTGTGTGTGTAGAGTTGTGTAAGTGGATACAGTGTCTGTGTGTGTAGAGTTGTGTAGGTGGATACAGTGTGTGTGTAGAGTTGTGTAGGTGGATACAGTGTTTGTGTGTAGAGTTGTGTAGGTGGATACAGTGTGTGTGTGTGTGTAGAGTTGTGTAGGTGGATACAGTGTGTGTGTGTGTGTGTGTGTAGAGTTGTGTAGGTGGATACAGTGTTTGTGTGTGTGTGTAGAGTTTTGTAGGTGGATACAGTGTGTGAGTGTGTGTAGAGTTGTGTAGGTGGATACAGTTTGTGTGTGCTTAAAGTTGTATAAGTGGATACAGTGTGTGTGTAGAGTTGTGTAAGTGAATACAGTGTCTGTGTGTGTAGAGTTGTGTAGGTGGATACAGTGTTTGTGTGTAGAGTTGTGTAGGTGGATACAGTGTGTGTGTGTGTGTGTGTAGAGTTTTGTAGGTGGATACAGTGTGTGAGTGTGTGTAGAGTTGTGTAGGTGGATACAGTGTGTGCGTGTGTGGAGTTGTGTAGGTGGATACAGAGTGTGAGTGTGTGTGTGTGTGTGTAGAGTTGTGTAGGTGGATACAGTGTGTGTGTGTGTGGAGTTGTGTAGGTGGATACAGAGTGTGAGTGTGTGTGTGTGTGTAGAGTTGTGTAGGTGGATACAGTGTGTGTGTGTGTAGAGTTGTGAAGGTGGATACTGTGTGTGTGTGTGTGTAGAGTTGTGTAGGTGGATACAGTGTGTGTGTGTAGAGTTGTGTAGGTGGATACAGAGTGTGAGTGTGTGTGTGTGTAGAGTTGTGTAGGTGGATACAGTGTGTGTGTGTGTGTAGAGTTGTGTAGGTGGATACTGTGTGTGTCTGTGTGTAGAGTTGTGTAGGTGGATACAGTGTTTGTGTGTGTGTGTGTGTAGAGTTTTGTAGGTGGATACAATGTGTGTGTGTGTGTGTGTAGAGTTGTGCTGGTGGATACAGTGTGTGTGTGTGTGTGTAGAGGTGTGTTGGTGGATACAGTGTTTGTGTGTGTGTGTGTAGAGTTTTGTAGGTGGATACAGTGTGTGTGTATGTGTGTAGAGTTGTGTAGGTGGATACAGTGTTTGTGTGTGTGTGTGTAGAGTTTTTCTAGGTGGATACAGTGTGTGTGTATGTGTGTAGAGTTGTGTAGGTGGATACAGTGTTTGTGTGTGTGTGTGTGTGTGTGTGTAGAGTTTTGTAGGTGGATACAGTGTGTGTGTGTGTGTGTGTAGAGTTGTGTAGGTGGATACAGTGTGTGTGTGTAGAGTTGTGTAGGTGGATACAGTGTGTGAGTGTGTGTAGAGTTGTGTAGGTGGATACAGTGTGTGTGTGTGTAGAGTTGTGTAGGTGGATACAGTGTGTGTGTGTGTGTAGAGTTGTGTAGGTGGATACAGTGTGTGAGTGTGTGTAGAGATGTGTAGGTGGATACAGTGTGTGTGTCTGTGTAGAGTTGTGTAGGTGGATACAGTGTGTGAGTGTGTGTAGAGTTGTGTAGGTGGATACAGTGTGTGTGTGTGTGTGTGTGTGTAGAGTTGTGTAAGTGGATACAGTGTGTGAGTGTGTGTAGAGTTGTGTAGGTGGATACAGTGTGTGTGTGTGTGTGTGTGTGTAGAGTTGTGTAAGTGGATACAGTGTGTGAGTGTGTGTAGAGTTGTGTAGGTGGATACAGTGTGTGTGTGTGTGTGTGTGTGTGTGTGTAGAGTTGTGTAGGTGGATACAGTGTGTGTGTGTGTGTGTGTGTAGAGTTGTGTAGGTGGATACAGTGTGTGTGTGTGTGTAGAGTTGTGTAGGTGGATACAGTGTCTGTGTGTGTGTAGAGTTGTGTAGGTGGATACAGTGTGTGTGTATGTGTGTAGAGTTGTGTAGGTGGATACAGTGTGTGTGTGTGTGTGTGTGTGTAGAGTTGTGTAGGTGGATACAGAGTGTGAGTGTGTGTGTGTGTAGAGTTGTGTAGGTGGATACAGTGTGTGTGTGTGTAGAGTTGTGTAGGTGGATACTGTGTGTGTGTGTGTGTAGAGTTGTGTAGGTGGATACAGTGTGTGTGTGTAGAGTTGTGTAGGTGGATACAGAGTGTGAGTGTGTGTGTGTGTAGAGTTGTGTAGGTGGATACAGTGTGTGTGTGTGTGTAGAGTTGTGTAGGTGGATACTGTGTGTGTCTGTGTGTAGAGTTGTGTAGGTGGATACAGTGTTTGTGTGTGTGTGTGTGTAGAGTTTTGTAGGTGGATACAATGTGTGTGTGTGTGTGTGTAGAGTTGTGCTGGTGGATACAGTGTGTGTGTGTGTGTGTAGAGGTGTGTTGGTGGATACAGTGTTTGTGTGTGTGTGTGTAGAGTTTTGTAGGTGGATACAGTGTGTGTGTATGTGTGTAGAGTTGTGTAGGTGGATACAGTGTTTGTGTGTGTGTGTGTAGAGTTTTCCTAGGTGGATACAGTGTGTGTGTATGTGTGTAGAGTTGTGTAGGTGGATACAGTGTATGTGTGTGTGTGTGTGTGTGTGTAGAGTTTTGTAGGTGGATACAGTGTGTGTGTGTGTGTGTAGAGTTGTGTAAGTGGATACAGTGTGTGTGTGTGTAGAGTTGTGTAGGTGGATACAGTGTGTGAGTGTGTGTAGAGTTGTGTAGGTGGATACAGTGTGTGTGTGTGTAGAGTTGTGTAGGTGGATACAGTGTGTGTGTGTGTAGAGTTGTGTAGGTGGATACAGTGTGTGAGTGTGTGTAGAGTTGTGTAGGTGGATACAGTGTGTGTGTCTGTGTAGAGTTGTGTAGGTGGATACAGTGTGTGAGTGTGTGTAGAGTTGTGTAGGTGGATACAGTGTGTGTGTGTGTGTAGAGTTGTGTAGGTGGATACAGTGTGTGAGTGTGTGTAGAGTTGTGTAGGTGGATACAGTGTGTGTGTAGAGTTGTGTAGGTGGATACAGTGTGTGTGTGTGTGTGTGTGTGTAGAGTTGTGTAAGTGGATACAGTGTGTGAGTGTGTGTAGAGTTGTGTAGGTGGATACAGTGTGTGTGTGTGTGTGTGTGTGTGTGTAGAGTTGTGTAGGTGGATACAGTGTGTGTGTGTGTGTGTGTGTAGAGTTGTGTAGGT
>NC_080734.1:1058391-1063391 GCF_019097595.1 Hemibagrus wyckioides
TTCTGTGTTTAATCAGTTAGAGCGGGAAGGTGTGTGTGTGTTGAGATGGTGTGTGTGTATTGGGATGGTGTGTGTGTGTATTGGGATGGTGTGTGTGTGTATTGAGATGGTGTGTGTATCGGGATGGTGTGTGTGTATAGAGATGGTGTGTGTTTGGGATGGTGTGTGTGTGTGTGTATTGGGATGGTGTGTGTATGTGTGTGTGTGTATTGGGATGGTGTGTGTATGTGTATGTGTATTGGAAAGGTGGGTGTGTCTGTGTGTGTGTATGTGTGTGTGTTGGGACGGTGTGTGTGTGTGTGTGTCTTTGTGTGCGTGTGTTGGGATGGTGTGTGTATGTGTGTGTGTGTAATGGGATGGTATGTGTACGTGTGTGTGTGTGTGTTGGGATGGTGTGTGTGTGTGTATTGGGATGGTGTGTGTGTGTGTATTGGGATGGTGTGTGTGTGTATGTGTGTGTATTGGGATGGTGTGTGTATGTGTGTGTATTGGGATTGTGTGTGTATTGGGATGGTGTGTGTATGTGTGTGTGTGTGTGTATGTGTGCGTATTGGGATGGTGTGTGTATGTGTGTGTGTGTGTGTATTGAGATGGTGTTTGTATGTGTGTGTGTATTGGGATGGTGTGTGTGTATTGGGATGGTGTGTGTATTGGGATGGTGTGTGTATGTGTGTGTGTGTGTATGTGTGCGTATTGGGATGGTGTGTGTATGTGTGTGTGTATTGAGATGGTGTGTGTGTGTGTGTATTGGGATGGTGTGTGTGTGTGTGTATTGGGATGGTGTGTGTGTGTGTGTGTGTATTGAGATGGTGTGTGTATGTGTGTGTGTATTGGGATGGTGTGTGTGTGTGTGTATTGGGATGGTGTGTGTGTGTGTGTGTATTGGGATGGTTTGTGTGTATTTGAATGGTGTGTGTGTGTTGGGATGGTGTGTGTGTGTGTATTGGGATGGTGTGTGTGTGTGTGTGTATTGAGATGGTGTGTGTGTGTGTGTATTGGGATGGTGTGTGTGTGTGTGTATTGGGATGGTGTGTGTGTGTGTGTGTGTATTGGGATGGTGTGTGTGTGTGTGTGTATTGGGATGGTGTGTGTGTGTGTGTATTGGGATGGTTTGTGTGTATTTGAATGGTGTGTGTGTGTTGGGATGGTGTGTGTGTGTGTATTGGGATGGTGTGTATTGAGATGGTGTGTGTATGTGTGTGTGTGTGTGTGTGTATTGGGATGGTGTGTGTGTGTGTATTGGGATGGTGTGTGTGTGTGTATTGGGATGCTATGTGTATGTGTTTGTGTATTGGGATGGTGTGTGTGTATTGGGATGCTATGTGTATGTGTTTGTGTATTGGGATGGTGTGTGTGTGTGTGTATTGGGATGGTGTGTGTGTGTATTGGGATGCTATGTGTATGTGTTTGTGTATTGGGATGGTGTGTGTGGGTGTGTGTGTATTGGGATGGTGTGTGTATGTGTGTGTGTGTGTATTGGGATGGTGTGTGTGTGTGTGTGTGTATGTGTGTGTGTGGGTGTGTGTGTGTGGGTGTGTGTGTATTGGGATGGTGTGTGTATGTGTGTGTGTGTATTGGGATGGTGTGTGTGTGTGTGTATGTGTGTGTGTGGGTGTGTGTGTGTTGGGATGGTGTGTGTGTATTGGGATGGTGTGTGTGTGTGTATGTGTGTGTGTGTGTGTATGTGTTTGTATTGAGATGGTGTGTGTGTGTGTATTGAGATGGTGTGTGTATGTGTGTGTGTGTGTGTATTGGGATGGTGTGTGTGTGTATTGGGATGGTGTGTGGGTGTGTGTGTGTGTGTATTGAGATGGTGTGTGTGAGTGTGTATTGAGATGGTGTGTGTATGTGTGTGTGTGTGTGTGTGTGTGTGTATTGGGATGGTGTGTGGGTGTGTGTGTGTGTATTGGGATGGTGTGTGTGTGTGTGTATTGGGATGGTGTGTGGGTGTGTGTGTGTGTATTGAGATGGTGTGTGTATGTGTGTGTGTGTGTGTGTTGGGATGGTGTGTGTGTGTGTATTGGGATGGTGTGTGGGTGTGTGTGTGTGTGTATTGAGATGGTGTGTGTGAGTGTGTATTGAGATGGTGTGTGTGTGTGTGTGTGTATTGAGATGGTGTGTGTGTGTGTGTGTGTATTGAGATGGTGTGTGTGTGTGTGTGTGTGTATTGAGATGGTGTGTGTGTGTGTGTGTATTGAGATGGTGTGTGTGTGTATTGAGATGGTGTGTGTGTGTGTGTGTGTGTATTGAGATGGTGTGTGTGTGTGTATTGAGATGGTGTGTGTGTGTGTGTATTGAGATGGTGTGTGTGTGTGTGTATTGAGATGGTGTGTGTGTGTGTATTGAGATGGTGTGTGTGTGTGTGTATTGAGATGGTGTGTGTGTATTGAGATGGTGTGTGTGTGTGTGTGTATTGAGATGGTGTGTGTGTGTGTATTGAGATGGTGTGTGTGTGTGTGTATTGAGATGGTGTGTGTGTGTGTGTGTATTGAGATGGTGTGTGTGTATTGAGATGGTGTGTGTGTATTGAGATGGTGTGTGTGTATTGAGATGGTGTGTGTGTGTGTGTGTGTGTATTGAGATGGTGTGTGTGTGTATTGAGATGGTGTGTGTGTGTGTGTATTGAGATGGTGTGTGTGTGTATTGAGATGGTGTGTGTGTGTGTATTGAGATGGTGTGTGTGTGTGTGTATTGAGATGGTGTGTGTGTATTGAGATGGTGTGTGTGTGTGTGTGTATTGAGATGGTGTGTGTGTGTGTATTGAGATGGTGTGTGTGTGTGTGTATTGAGATGGTGTGTGTGTGTGTGTGTATTGAGATGGTGTGTGTGTATTGAGATGGTGTGTGTGTGTGTGTGTATTGAGATGGTGTGTGTGTGTGTGTATTGAGATGGTGTGTGTGTGTGTGTGTATTGAGATGGTGTGTGTGTGTGTGTATTGAGATGGTGTGTGTGTGTGTGTGTGTATTGAGATGGTGTGTGTGTATTGAGATGGTGTGTGTGTATTGAGATGGTGTGTGTGTATTGAGATGGTGTGTGTGTGTGTGTGTGTGTATTGAGATGGTGTGTGTTTGTTCAGCTGCTCCTCAGTGGGTTGTGTGATTGGCTCCATGTCCTGCAGTGATTCATCATCATGGAGTGTTGGACTCTGTGAAGTGTTCAGTCTGTGTATCAGAGCTCAGAACATCACACCATGAAGAAACATCTCAGTCACCATCACATCTATACACACTGTCACAATCTGTGTATTTGTGTGTGTGTGCGTGTGTGTGTGTGGGGGGGGGGTGTAATTTCACATTTTATTCACTAATTCTACTATGCTCCTACACGTGTGTTGGAACTCCAACCAACCACACTGGACATTGCACATTACAGGACTGTGCACACAATACAACACATAACATACATGTTACACAGTCTGCTCCCGTTTACATACAAAGAGGACTTTTGCACATCTGCACTTTAAAGATGGACAATACCACTGCTCTCATCACCTCATTCCACCCCGTACTGCTGCTGTCTGCACCTTGGACACTATGGCACACTACACACTTCATTTTATATAAATTTATATAATTTTGCATCACAGTTGTTGTATTTTACACTTCCTATATACATATTCTATCTTATTTTATATACATATTCTATATACATATATACACACCTTACTTTATTTATATTTATTATATTTTATTCTATTTTTATTCTATTTTATTGCTTACTGTAAACTTGTTGTTTTTATATTTTATATTTCGCATTTTTAGTATAATTCGTATTCTTATTTTTTTATATTTCGTATTTTTATATTTTATCCTGTCTTTTGTTCTGTCCTTATTCCTATTCCTTTTCCTAGGGTCATAACAGTGGTGTAAGCATTTCACTGCATATCACACTGTGTACCATTATGTATGTGACTAATAAAATTTGAATTTGAATTTAATTCAAGTTTAGAAATTAAAAAATTCATTTTGAAAATTTATTTTAGTCTAAAACTGTTTTTATTATTATTTATTAAAATTTATTACATTAAAGATAATAATTTATTCAAATTTAATTAATCAATTAACATGAAGAATTTAGCGTTATTACTAAATTATTTTAACATCAGATATAGATCATAATAATCATATAGTCAGACAGGGGGCGTGGCATAAATCCTGAAGGCGGTGCTTTCCACATTAGATTCAGATGATCAGGCAGAATAAAATCTGATTGGATAAAGACTGGTGTCTCCATTGAACATCACCATACCTACAGACACAGTGGATATAAAATGTTTACACAGGTTTATGTGAAAAGATCTTCTGAAGCTCTTCCTTCATCTTGAACTTCTGAAGCTCTTTCCTGAAAAGGTCTCCAGTCCCAGCTGATGAGAAACAGAACTATAGCATGATGCCACCTCCACCGTGTTTCACTCTGAGGGAGGAGTTCTTTGGGTGATGATGAGCTTACTCCACTTGAGACTTCAAAGATTTATCATAACCTCTGAGCTGCTGATGAACATCCAAATGACACTTCCTGTATTAGGTTCCTGAGGTTCTCATTTGAGATAATGTTCTCCTGAGCTGTGTTCCTGAAGACACTGTTGTTGTTGTTTTCTTGTTTTCTTCTCCTCATTCCAGAGCTCCAGATTAAATCTCCAGGACATGTTTGAGAAGTTTGCAGTTGTCAGGAGGAGTCATGAAGCTGGTCAGATGAAACAGTCTCCAGGACGTGAAAGACACAAAGCCTAATCCTCTAATGAACTACAATTACCTGTAAGGCAACGCTCACCAGTCCCGCCTTCGCATCGTAGTTCCCATGGCAATGAGTGCTGCATGTTAGTGTTATTGTTCTTCAGTTTGTGTGTGATTGTGTACACCTGTGTGTGTGTGTGTGTGTCTTCACCTCAGGATCAGTGTGACTAACTTCACTCTGATGTTTCACTCGATCTTATCACGCATTCTTCAGTAAACCTGAGCCGAGGTTCTCCGGTTCCTGAGCTTCCTGTTTCCACGCTGAGT
>NC_080734.1:1078391-1083391 GCF_019097595.1 Hemibagrus wyckioides
CACACCGACACACACACACACAGACACACACACCGACACACACACAGACATACACACTGACACACACACACAGATATGCACACACAGACAGACACACACACACCGAAACACACACAGACACACACACACTGACACACACACAGACACACACACACCGACACACACACAGACACACACACACCGACACACACCGACACACTCACCGACACACACACAGACACACACACACTGACACACACACACCGACACAGACACACACACACCGACACACACACACACCGACACACACAGACACACAGACACACACAGACACACACCAACACACACAGACACACACACCGACACAAACACAGACATAGACACTGACACACACAGATACACACACACCAACACACACACCGACACACACACAGACATGCACACACAGACAGACACACACACACCGAAACACACACAGATAAGCACACTGACACACACACAGACACACAAACACCGACACACACAGACACACACACACCGACACACACACACACACCGACACAGACACACACACACCGACACACACACACACCGACACACACACACACTGACACACACAGACACACACCGACACACACCGACACACACACCGACATAGACACTGACACACACAAAGATACACACACACCAACATACACACCGACACACACACCGACACACACAGACAGACACACACACACCGACACACACACAGACACACACACACCGACACACACAGAAACACACACCGACACACACACAGACACACACACACCGACACACACACACACACACCGACACACACACACCGACACACACACAGATATGCACACACCGACACACACACCGACACACACACAGACAAACACACAGACACACACACACCGACACACACACCAACACACACACACCGGCACACACACCGACACACACACACAGACACACACACACTGATACACACACCGACACACACACACACACACAGACACACACACAGACACACACACAGATATGCACACAGATATGCACACACAGACAGACACACACACACCGACACACACAGACACACACATACAGATACACACACTGACACAGACACACACACACCGACACACACAGACACACTCACCGACACACACACAGACACACACACAGACACACACACACCAACACAGACACACACACACACCGACACACACACACACTGACACACACAGACACACACCGACACACACACAGACATAGTCACTGACACACACAGATACACACACACCAACACACACACCGACACACACACACACCGACACACACACACCAACACACACACAGACACACACACAGACATGCACACACAGACAGACACACACACACCGACACACACACAGATATGCACACACAGACAGACACACACACACCGACACACACACAGACACACACACACAGATACACACACAGATTCACACACACTGACACACACACAGACACACACACACAGACACCAACACACACACAGACACACACAGACATGCACACACAGACAGACACACACACACCGACACACACAGACACACACACCAACACACACACCGACACACACACACACACCGACACACACACACCAACACACACACAGACACACACACAGACATGCACACACAGACAGACACACACACACCGACACACACACAGATATGCACACACAGACAGACACACACACACCGACACACACACAAACACACACACACAGATACACACACAGATTCACACACACAGATACACACACTCACACACACACAGACACACACACACAGATACACACACAGACACACACACACCGACACACACAGACACACACACGACACACACACCGACACACACACACAGACACACACACCGACACACACACCGACATAGACACTGACACACACACAGATACACACACACCAACATACACACCGACACACACAGACAGACACACACACACCGACACAGACACACACACACCGACACACACAGAAACACACACCGACACACACACACACAGACACACACACACCGACACACACACACACACACACACACCGACACACACACAGATATGCACACACCGACACACACACCGACACACACACAGACAAACACACAGACACACACACACCGACACACACAGACACACACACAGACACACACACACCGACACACACACACCGGCACACACACCAACACACACACACCGGCACACACACCGACACACACACACAGACACACACACACTGATACACACACTGACACACACACACACACACACACAGACACACACACCGACACACACACAGACATACACACTGACACACACACAGATATGCACACACAGACAGACACACACACACCGACACACACACAGACACACACACACAGATACACACACTGACACACACACACAGACACACACACACCGACACACACAGACACACTCACCGACACACACACAGACACACACACACCAACACAGACACACACACACCGACACACACACACACTGACACACACCGACACACACAGACACACACACCGACACACACACAGACATAGACACTGACACACACAGATACACACACACCAACACACACACCGACACACACACACACCGACACACACACCGACACACACACACCAACACACACACAGACACACACACAGACATGCACACACAGACAGACACACACACACACCGACACACACAGACACACTCACCGACGCACACACAGACACACACACACCAACACAGACACACACACACCGACACACACACACACTGACACACACCGACACACACAGACACACACACCGACACACACACAGACATAGACACTGACACACACAGATACACACACACCAACACACACACCGACACACACACACACACCGACACACACACCGACACACACACACCAACACACACACAGACACACACACAGACATGCACACACAGACAGACACACACACACCGACACACACAGACACACACACCAACACACACACCGACACACACACACACACCGACACACACACACCAACACACACACAGACACACACACAGACATGCACACACATACAGACACACACACACCGACACACACACAGATATGCACACACAGACAGACACACACACACCGACACACACACAAACACAGATACACACACAGATTCACACACACAGATACACACACTGACACACACACAGACACACACACACAGATACACACACTGACACACACACAGACACACACACACCGACACACACAGACACACACACGACACACACACCGACACACACACAGACACACACACACCGACACACACACCCACCGACACAGACACACACACACCGACACACACACACACACCGACACACACACACCAACACACACACAGACACACACACAGACATGCACACACACACACCAACACACACACAGACACACACACAGACATGCACACACAGACAGACACACACACACCGACACACACACAAACACAGATACACACACAGATTCACACACACAGATACACACACTGACACACACACAGACACACACACACACACCGACACACACACACACAGACACACACACACCGACACACACAGACACACACACGACACACACACCGACACACACACACAGACACACACACACCGACACACACACCCACCGACACAGACACACACACACCGACACACACAGACACACACACGACACACACACCGACACACACACACCGACACACACAGACACACACACCGACACACACACACAGACACACACACCGACACACACACCGACATAGACACTGACACACACACAGATACACACACACCAACATACACACCGACACACACACCGACACACACAGACAGACACACACACACCGACACAGACACACACACACCAACACACACAGAAACACACACCGACACACACACCGACACACACACACAGACACACACACACCGACACACACACACCGACACACACACACACACACCGACACACACACAGATATGCACACACCGACACACACACCGACACACACACAGACAAACACACAGACACACACACACCGACACACACAGACACACACACACCGACACACACACCGGCACACACACCAACACACACACACCGGCACACACACCGACACACACACACAGACACACACACTGATACACACACCGACACACACACACACACACACACAGACACTCACACCGGACACACACACAGACATACACACTGACACACACACAGATATGCACACACAGACAGACACAACACACACCGACACACACACAGACACACACACAGATACACACACTGACACACACACACAGACACACACACACACCGACACACACAGACACACTCACCGACACACACACAGACACACACACACCAACACAGACACACACACACCGACACACACACAAACCGACACACACCGACACACACAGACACACACACCGACACAGACATAGACACTGACACACACAGATACACACACACCAACACACACACCGACACACACACACACACCGACACACACACCGACACACACACACAGACACACACACAGACATGCACACACACACCGACACACACAGACACACACACAGACACACACACAGACACACACACAGACATGCACACACACACACCAACACACACACAGACACACACACAGACATGCACACACACACCGACACACACACAGATATGCACACACAGACAGACACACACACACCGACACACACACAAACACACACACACAGATACACACACAGATTCACACACACAGATACACACACTGACACACACACAGACACACACACACAGACACACACACACAGATACACACACTGACACACACACAGACACACACACACCGACACACACAGACACACACACGACACACACACCGAC
>NC_080734.1:1088391-1103391 GCF_019097595.1 Hemibagrus wyckioides
GTGGAAAGAATAGCTTTTTTAGATAAATTATGCAATGTTTTAGAAACTTGTGACACAGAGGAGTTTTTATTTGTTGGTGGTGATTTTAACTGTACTTTAGAAAACAGTGACCGCAACCATATAGAGCCACACATGCCTTCAAGAAGAAGGCTCCTACACACTGTTGAAAAACACGAGTTAAGTGATGTTTGGAGAAACATGCATAAAACTCAAAAACAGTACACCTGGGCTCATGCTGCTGATGGAAAGGTATCATTAGCAAGGTTAGACAGGTTTTATGTCCCAAAGCACCACTTGAACACCATAAAAAGTTGTGTTATTAGTCCGGTTGGTTTTTCAGACCACAGCTTGGTTTTATGTGTTTCAGTTTTAAATTGTATTAAACCGAAGAGTTCTTACTGGCATTTTAACACAGTGCTTTACTGAAGAGGGACTGCTACCAGCATTTTATAGAGATCCTTTTACTTTTTTTCTGGAGAAATTTCAGGACCTTGACAGACATAAAGAAAAAGTGACTTTTATTTCTCTGCAACATTGGTGGGATTTTGGGAAAGCTCAAATAAAACAGTTGTGTCAACAGTACACTTATAATGTCTGGACAAGGGATTTGGTAAACTCAGGTCTATGAAACAACTAGAACCCGATGAGATAACAGAACTTCAGTTAGTTCGGAGCACAATCCACAGAGAACCAGAACCATATTCAGACCCTCACAGTCAAAAAGAAAAAGTTATCGGACCTCCTTGAGTTTAAAGCACAAGGTGCATTAATAAGGTCACGATTCCAGAACGCCGAACCAGATGGACGCCCCCTCAAAGTTGTTTTTTAGCCTTGAAAAAACTCTAGAACGGACATAAAAACGTTTTATTCACAGCCTGCGCTCTGAGTCTGGACACCTTTTATCTGATACAGCTGACATTAGGAAAAGGGCGGTTAGTTTTTGGCCATGAAAAACTCTATCAATGTGAGTACAGAGAACACACCACAGTACAGAGCTTTTTAGAAGACCTGCCCCGAAGCGTCACATGACTCCAATACAGAGCTGAGTGCAGATATAACACCAGCAGAGCTGCACAAAGCATTAATGAGTATGGAGTGTGGCAGAGCGCCCTGGCATAGACGGGCTTCCGTCAGAGTTTTATAAGTCTTTCTGGCATGTTTTAAGGGATGACTTACTCCCTTGAGGTTTTGAACGACAGCTTGACAAGAGGACTGCTACCATTAAGTTGTAGGAGAGCAGTCCTCACTCTTTTACCCAGAGAAAAAGGGGACCTGACAGACATAAAAGAACTGGAGACCTGTTTCATTGCTTTGTAGTGATTACAAGATGCTGTCTAAAGTTTTAGCTACAAGACTGGTAGAAGTGTTCTGTGAAGAGGTTTTAAACGCAGATCAGACCTACTGCATACCCGGGAGGTCCATATTTGACAACATCTCATTAGTTCGAGACATTTTCAGTGTCTCCAAACTTTTTGGGCTGAATATGGGTTTCATTTCCATAGACCAAGAGAAAGCCTTCGATCGAAGTTGAACACAGCTACCTTTGGAAAACCCTTAATGCTTTTGGTTTTAGCTCAGATTTTATTTCCAAAGTACAAACTCTATACTGCATGACATAGAAAGTGTACTGAAACTCAATGGTGGCTTATGTGCTCCGTTTAAGGTGTGTAGGGGGGTAAGGCAGGGCTGCTCTCTCTCAGGGATGCTTTTACACTCTGGCCATTGAACCCTTTCTGAATACGCTTAGGGCCAGGCTGTAAGGGTGTCATAATCCCTGACTGCCCGAACGCTATCCGCCTGTCGGCCTACGCAGATGACGTTGTAATAATGGTCGACAGTCAGAGTGATATAGACATGTTACACAGGGTGTCCAAGGACTTTGGAGCGGTTTCCTCTGCAAAGATAAACTGGTCTAAGAGCGAGGCTGTTTTAGTCGGCCAGTGGGTAGGCGAGGTACCTAAACTCCCCGAGGCCTAAGTTGGAAAAGCGAAGGCTTTAAGTATCTAGGCGTGTACCTGGGTAATGACTCGTTCGCACAGAGAAACTGGGAAGGGGTCATTGAAAAAGTAACTGGTCGCCTAGAAAAGTGGAAGTGGCTGGTGCCTAAAATGTCTTACAGGGGGCGAACGCTAATTATTAACAATCTGGTAGCATCGTCTCTGTGGCATAAAATAGCCTGTATAGACCCTCCTACAGACCTTTTAATGAAAATCCAGTCGATTTTATTAGACTTTTTTTGGGATAAGTTGCACTGGGTGCCACGCGGCATTTTATACTTACCCAAAGAGGAAGGTGGGCAAGGTCTTATACATTTACAGAGCAGAACTGCAAAGTTTTTACAGAAGTTTTTATGCGGCTCAAAGTCTTTTAGCTGGAAACAAGTGTCCAGTGCCATTTTAAGATCTTTTGGGCAGATGAGAATGGACAAGGCACTCTTTTTAATGAATCCAGAGAGACTGAACACTGCAAGACTGCCTGCTTTTTATCACAACTTGTTCAGAATCTGGAGACTTTTTAGGGTGCAAAGAACCACAGCCACAGACTCTCTTCACTGGCTACTTCAGGAGCCTCTGGTATACGGGGCACGCCTGGACGTCGGGGACTCTTCACTGTCGCAGTCTCTCCTCGCGTCTGGTGTCACCACCCTCAAACACCTGGTGGACGTCGCCGGACCTCACCTACAGAACGTTGATGGAGTAGCTGCTCGGCTAGGCGTGAGGTCAAAGAGGGCGGTGAGCCAGCTGCTGCGGAAGTGGACTCTGGTCATCTCGCGTGAGGAGAGGGAAATGCTCATGGACTACTCCAGTGGAACTGAAAGCCCCGACTCAGAGGACCCGTTTCCTGAACTTGCACTGTCTGTGGACTGTGGACAGGAAGGCACTGGTCACTTTTTGGACTGTAAAAATATCACAAACATGAACTTTTTTAATGTGACTGGGAAAACGTTTTATAAAGCATGTGTCAAAGTTTTTAATATGCGGTCGCTGAGGGGGAGAGTGGACACACCCTGGCGCACTGTCCTCGGTTTGAGTGAGGAAGAGCGTCCAGAGTGGAGGTCACTCTATAAGCCACCATTGCCGAAAAGAACTGGGGATTTACAATGGAGAATTTTACATGGTATTGTTGCGGTCAATGCTTTTATCTCTGTTCTCTGTCCCCAGGCCGGCCACTCGTGTCCCTTCTGTAATCAAAGAGAGACTATCTTTCATGCTTTCACAGAATGTTCCAGACTACAGTCTCTCTTTACCGTTTTACAGAACATTTTTAGCGTTTTTGACGAAAAGTTTTCACTAAAAGTATTTATTCTTGGTTTTAGGTACACACACAAGAGACGAGCTCGATGCCAGCTTTTAAA
Source organism: Hemibagrus wyckioides (assembly GCF_019097595.1). NCBI lineage: Eukaryota > Metazoa > Chordata > Actinopteri > Siluriformes > Bagridae > Hemibagrus > Hemibagrus wyckioides. Next base: position 1,091,747 of record NC_080734.1, read on the forward strand.
CTTTGTTCTGGGGCAAGCGAAAATGGGCATTTACATCAGTCGAAAGCACCAGGTTGAACAAAATGGCTGTCGCAATGTTGTAATGGTCACTACAGCACTCATAAAGTCCAGGATTCTGATTGACTTTGTGTTCTATAAAAAAACAAAGAACCTGTCTGTGTTTGAGGAAACCTGGTGTTGTAGAGGAGCCCTGTGTTGTGTTGTCGATGAAAAACTGCAATTTGCACATACACTGTCTTAATTATTTATTTATTTACCTTTTAACCCCATCCTTTAATTGACATTTTTCTCTATTTATTGGTATTCACTGAGAAGATGTAAATAAAGGTTTTTTCAAATTCAATTCTCTGTCTCTCTCTCTCTCTCTCTCTCTCTCTCTCTCTCTCTCTGTCTGTCTCTCTCTCTCTCTCTTTCTTTAGAGCTGAGGATCACGTTACACAGGAGGAATGTCCTGAAGTTAAAGTCAACGCACACACACACACACACACACACACACACACACACACACACACACACACAGAAACATTTTAATAGAGACAAGATGTTGGTGATGTTAGTGTGGAGCTCAGGTGGAGAACATAGGAACAGAACCGCTGTTCTGGAAACACACACACACACACACACACAATCTTAAACGCTGACGCTCGCGACACAAATGTGATAATTACAGTAAATTACACACCGGCACTCCGGTGCAGCTGCTCAACTCGCTCGCGCCTCACGTGCAGCTTCTTTATTATTATTATTATTATTATTATTATTATTATTATTATTATTATTATTATTATCTGTTTATTAACCTCAACTTTCTTACAGCTTACATTTTAAATACAATTTTCATCACACACACACACATATATATATATATATACACTACTCACAAAAAGTTAAGGATATTCGGCTTTCAGGTGAAATTTCAGGATGCACCTAAAATGCACTATAACCTTTCCAGGTGAACTTAATTTGACCTTCTCTACACTTCTGAATGCACATGTCCAACTGTTCAGTGTTTCAGTACTTTCTGCAGAACTTGCTGTTCTCTAACAAGGTGCTTAACGGCAAAATTCACAACTGGTGTTTGATCCATGAATCCACCAATAAATTTTCTGGTTCCATTAGAATTGGTATTTAAACAGTCCTCTTCATCATGCTGTTCACATTTTGACATCATGAGACCAAGACCACACCTAACAACTGATCAACAGAACCTCACCATTGTGAGGCTTCAAACAGGATGTTCTCAGAGGGAAGTGGCCACTGAGCTTAGAGTGTCACAGAGTGTCATCAGCAGGTTGGGACAGAGATACAGAGAGACTGGAAGAGTCACAGAAATCCACATCCCACGTTGATGACCGCTTCATTGTGAACAGTGCCCTGCAGAACCAGATGATGAATGCCACTCAACTCCAGCCACATTTAAGGGAGGTGAGAGGAACCCAAGTGTCACATCAGACCATTCCAAACCATTTACATCAGCGTCTGTGTGCTAGACGACCTGCAAGGGTACCTGACCACACCCCCAGGCACAGGCGTCGGGCCAGGGAGCATTTACACTGGACGAGGGACCGGTGGGCCTCAATGTTGTTCTCTGATGAAAGTCGATTCACGTTGAGCAGAAATGATGGACCCAACAATGTTGGAGACGTCAGGGAGAGCGCTATGCATCAGCCACTGTTGTGGTGGTGTTACAGTCTGGACAGGTGTGTCCACTCAATACAGAACTGACCTACATCTTGTGAATGGTACAGTGACAAGCCAATACTACCTGAATAACATCATTAATCCAGTCATTGTGCCCCTGCATGAACAACACAGGCCTAATTTCATCTTCATGGACGACAATGCTCCAGCTCATCGAGGAGCATCATTAGGGAACGGCTGCTGGAGGCTGGGGTACCTCAAATGGAGTGACCTGCACTTTCTCCAGACCTGAATCCCATAGAAAACCTCTGGGATCAGCCGAGTTGCCGTGTAGAGGCTCGTAACCCTGCACCCCAGAACCTCAATGACCTGAGGGCCGCCCTTCAAGAAGAGTGGAATGCCATGCCTCAGCAGACAATAAGTCGACTCGTGAACAGCATGAGACGTCGTGGTCAAGCTGTAATTGATGGTCAAGGGCACATGACAGATTATTGAGACATTGAGATTTTTTGTTGTGGTATACCCACCACTGTTGTTGGCTTTTGTTTCAATAAATTGTTTGAGATGAGGAAATCACCACTGCAGCTTCTACTTAAATGCCCTACTTTCATGATATAATATCACTGTAGTGTGAACTTTTTACATTTTCCATAAATTTCACCCAAAAGACAAATATCCTTAACTTTTTTTCTATATACAGTACCAGTGAAAAGTTTGGACACACCTTTTAATTCAATGTTTTTTATTTAGGGATTTATTTTCTACATTCTAGAACAATCCTGAAGATTTCAAAACTATGAAATAACACACATGGACTTCAGTAATCCATATGTAATGACAACAAAAAACAGTCAGTTGTTATTTTAAGACACGAAGGTCAGGTGTTCTGGAATAGTTCTTGCAAGAACAGTATTATATATATATATATATATATATAGAGAGAGAGAGAGAGAGAGAGAGAGAGAGACCTTTATTTTATTTTATTTTATTTTTCTCTATTAAATGTGCTAAAATAAAACTCTTTTGTTTAAGATGTAGAGAGATATTGAGATCAGTTGTGGAGGTAAACATCCATGTAGAGGAAGTGAATAAAATTATACATCATATAAATGCATAACTTTCTTTACACAAATCCTACATTTAACATAAATCCTTTCTCTTACACAAATCTCCTGGATAAAAAAATGATTTATGAGTTTTATTTATTTTCTGTGGCTGAGTGCAGGAGTGACCACACTGACCATAATAATCACTCTGTACATCTGAGATGAACCAAAAACCATCTCACACCAACCACCAGCAGAACACATACACTGATAGATAGATAGATAGATAGATAGATAGATAGATAGATAGATAGATAGATAGATAGATAGATAGACAGTGTGATGTAAAAGTGTGTGTGTGTGGATCTATCTATCTATCTATCTATCTATCTATCTATCTATCTATCTATCTATCTATCTATCTATCTATCAGTGTGTCTTTTTATTGTTCTCCGCAGCGCCTCACGCGGGGCGGAAACGCATTCCTCACGAGAGAAAGAGAGAGAGAGAGAGAGAGAGAGAGAGAGGGGAGGGATCTAGAAGTGAGAGGGAGAGACGGTGAGAGTGAGAGTGTGAGTGGAGGAGTGAGGACCGGAGCTCCGACACTTTTCCTCCACTTTTCCGATCATTCTTCCAGTTATCCCCCTCTCTCTTGCTGTCTCGCGCGCGCTGTGGAATTCGGTCGGGAGTCTCGCGCATAGTTGAACTGGATCTGCAGAACCGGAGCCTGTGAGGAGTATGTGAGGAAAAGGAGAAAAGAAAGAAAAAGAGACGGGGGAATAGAGTGAAGAGGAAGAAGAAGAAAAGGAAGAGGGGGAAGACAGGATGTGGAGGTGTCCGAGACAGAGCGCGAGCTCTTTTTTATTACCGACCCGGGTTTACCGAACCGGAGCGGATTTCCGGAGCGCGTGAAGAACAGAACAGAGGAATTACTGAGTGGATGAAGTGCAGAAGAGTGAGCTGGATGAGTGCACGCGCAAGGAGAAAGGTACAACACTACACCACACTATACTACACAATAATATATTATACTACACCACACTATACTACACAATAATATATTATACTACACCACACTACACCACACTATACTACACAATAATATATTATACTACACCACACTATACTACACAATAATATATTATACTACACCACACTATACTACACAATAATATATTATACTACACCACACTACACCACACTATACTACACAATAATATATTATACTACACCACACTATACTACACAATAATATATTATACTACACCACACTATACTACACAATAATATATTATACTACACCACACTATACTACACAATAATATATTATACTACACCACACTATACTACACAATAATATATTATACTACACCACACTACACCACACTATACTACACAATAATATATTATACTACACCACACTATACTACACAATAATATATTATTTAAAATTAGTGTAATTTTATTTATCAAAAAAATATAAAAAATAATAAAATATACAAAATATATAACATTATTTTGATTATTTTATTCTGCCTTGTAAAAAGGATATAAATAATAGAGCCAACAAAAAGCCATGAAAGAAGGCATGAAAATAAATAATAAAATTAATTTAAATAAGAATTTAAAATTAAATTGTAAATTTTATATCATGGATTAAATTAAAGTAAAAACAAAATCAAAAATAAAATCCAGTGATAAAAATTCCAGACTGTATCACTGATACACACCAGAGGGAATAATGAAATAAAAATATAATTATATTGTGTAAATAAAGGCTGAAAGTGGTCAGGTTCTGTTAGCAGGTTTTATCTTCTAATGTTTAATATTTCTCTGAAACAAAGCTTCACATCACGTCTCTATCAAATCTTCCTCTTCTGAAAACCATTTCATTTATATGATCATAAAGTAAAAGTGTTAAAAAATGAAATAAAAATGTAAAAATAAAATAAATAAATGTTCAGGTGAAACAGGAGAAAAGAAAGAAAAGTTTATTACTTTTTATTACTTTATTACTGAAAGAGGCATGAATTTAAAAAGAAATCTAAATAAATAAAGTAAATCATCAACTTTAAGATTTTTTATTTTTTTATTTTTAAACATTCCATATTTATTTGATTTAAATTCCATAAAAATATTGATGTCTTCTTAATATCACTTTTTTTTTTTTGTTTTTTCAGATTTTTTCCTGATATAAAAGCCTGCTTTCTTATACTTAAAAAAATGCGTTAATGTCCTGTGTACAGTCGCGTACGCTCCGTTAGCGCTGCGTGTGTTTGGTAAATAATTGTGTAAATCTCAGGCTGTGATGTGGGCAGATGAACCTGGAGGACCAGTTCAGTCACACGTCCTCTTATTTAACATCTCACTCGTCTGCTGTCCCGGCTGCCGGTCATCATGTCTGTGCTCTCACGTCCACCTCGCCGCTTCAGCTGAGACATTTCTCACGTTTACAAATTAATTAATTAATTTATTTATTATTTATTTATGTTCAGAATAAATTCATTTAAAAACATAATAATAATAATAATAATAATAATAATGACCAAGATAATATATATATATATATATATATATATATTTTTTTTTTTTTTTTTTTTTTTTTTTCTATTTTACATATTACAATAAAGAAAAATAAAAAATTTTAAATGATGAAGAATGAAAACATTTGCTCTAATAAAATAAAATATTATTCTTGTGTTCTGGGCTTGAGCCAAATGATAAACTTGTTATTATTATTATTATTATTATTATTATTATTATTATTATTATTATTATTATTATTATTATAATACTTGATGACAACTTTAAGATAAATTTCAGCTTTTTTCTGAATAAAGTTGTGTGTGTTGTTTTTGTATTAAAACCCTGAACTCTGTGAGGTCTGTGTCGGAGCCGAGCGAGGAACCCAACATCAGCGTAATTACAGACGTTCTTTAGAGACCTGAACTGAATTCCTCTGTGTATTTAACCTGCAGACAAACGCTTTAAAAGAGGGAATAAAGAACCTCACGCTAATTTACTGTAAAATTCTCTGATTTCACTCAAAATGATGAATAAAGAAAAGTTAGAAAAGGTTCAGTGTGAAAGTTCATGAAGAATGGACATGAGAAACGATGACAGACTTTACATCAGAGAGCAGAACCCTGAACCCTTAAAGAACCCTGAACTATCCACTCAACCCTTGTGTTCTAGAAACGTCTTTTTCAGTATTTGAACATATGAACACCAAGAACCTGACAAGAACTTAACATTTAGCTTCCTTCTTTCTTTTTATTTTGTTCTTTCTTTCTTTCTTTCTTTCTTTCTTTCTTTCTTTCTTTCTTTCTTTCTACTTAAAATCCATATATTGCAGGGTTCTGTTATTATTTCTATTATTATTATGTTTAAGGGTTCTATGTAGAACCGTTCAGAAACAGTTGGATGTTTAATATTTATTAACTTCCTAAAACATTTGCTAACAGGGAAATACTCCGCTGCAGGGTTCTGGAGTCTCTTTAAAGGTTCTCACACAGGTACAAACAGGTTCAAGGGTTCCTTAGAGTTCAGAGTATAAATAAAGAGCTCTCAGCTTCCTAAGCCTTTATTATTGTAGGGTTCTAATAAGAGGGTTCCTCCAGAGGGGCAAGCAAAGAACCCTTCAGGATTCCAAAAATCTTCCAGCGTTAAACTTTACACTCTGATTGTAAAAGGCACACGTGTGTGTATGTGTGTGTGTGTGTGTGTGTATATATGTGTGTGTGTGTGTGCGTGTATATGTGTGTGTTTGTATCTGCGAGCACACGTGTGTGTGTGTGTGTGTATGTGTATATATATATGTGTGTGTGTGTGTGTGTGTGTATGTGTATATATATATATATATGTGTGTGTGTGTGTGTGTGTGCGTGTTTGTGTGTGTGTGTGTGTGTATGTGTATATATATATGTGTGTGTGTGCGTGTTTGTGTGTGTGTTTGTATCTGTGGGCACACGTGTGTGTATGTGTGTGTATGTGTTTGTATGTGTTTGTATGCATGTGTGTTTGTATGTATGTTTTGTATGAGTGTGTATGAGTGTGTGTGTGTGTGTGTCTGTGTGTGTATTAAATATAAACAGAATCATCTGTTCTGTGGTGGTGTTTGTATTCATCCCGCATTGAAGTGTCTCCCTATGACCTTAACCTCATTTCAGTCTGGTGGTCAGTGGATCAGTGTGTAACCCTGCAGTCTGGGGTCAGCTCTTAAATCCTGGACACTGGATAAATAGTGCGTATCGATCATTTATTGCTGGTGAAGCGGCTAAATGATCCTGCTGTCCCATTCCACCTGACAGCTGCTTCATCACTGCTCCCCTTCCTCCTCCTTCACTCTTCATTCTCTCTCTCACAACCAAACACTAAACTACACAATGACAACACACACACACACACACACACCAGGCCACTCACCTGCCAGAGTCTGTTCCTGTGTAAATACAGCAGGTTTATTTACGTTAATAGCAATTTATCATCCACACCTTAACCTCAAATACATTACTGTCAGCTTTCATTCATGTCTGCTGTTGTTGGTATTGTTGCGGTTGTTGTTTCTGTTGTTGTTTTTGCTGCTGTTGTTGTGGTTGTAGTTGTTGCTGTTGTTGTTGTTGTGGTTGTGTTGCCATGGTGAGTTTAAAGGCTTATTTTATTGTATGATGTTCCGTGTTTTGCGTGTCTGTGAATTTAGGGGCTTTTCTGTGGAAATTCCCTCTTCACCTCAGACTGCTGCAGTTCCAAGTAGAACCGATGTTTCATCCAATAAACCCTTAAAGAACCTTTTTCTCTGTGAGTGTGTATTAATGGAGTACATGTGAAATACAACCACACAATAATATTACCAGGTTCTAATTTTACTTGTGTATGGATATTTTAATATCATTTAAGGTTTATTAAGGGTTCATTGTATAATAAAGGATTCAAAACTTCTGAAAGGGGTTCTTTAATGGTTCTTTAAAGTTAAATTGAATAAATAAAGGTTCTTATCTTCTAAAATGGTTCTTCTTAAATAATGTGTAAGTTTGTACCACACACTTAAAGGGTTCTTCAAGGGTTCTTTGGATAATTAAGGGTTAATATTTTTTATTTTATTATTTATTTACTAGCATCTGTAACCTGGCATGATTCCATTTAGAACCATTTTTGAAAGCTAAGAACCTTTAATTATGTAGTGAAGCTTACAGAACCCTTTAAAAACCCTTTTTTTGTAGAAGTGATGTTTTAATGTTCTTATAATTAATAATAATTATCTGAGTTAGTTTCAGATCCCAGAAATAAATATTGACGTGACTTTTAGACTGAAGTAATCAACTCTGAATAAGAACTTAAAAAAAAAAAAAAGATTTAATAGGATTTTTTTTTAACTGCACAATGGTTCTACTGGAACACTCTGCGCAGAGAGAACCCACAGAGGGACAAGCAGAAAAACTTTTAATGGTTAAAGAAATGCCAGGTTCTTTAATGGGTCACTGGATAACAATCAGCTCTTGGCTTCTTAAAATGATTCTACATGGAACCCTGTCTGATGGGGAACCAACAACAGTGCCGTGTTCTTTAAGGGTTTAAATGTTTCTCTTTAAGTGATGAAGAAACTCTAATGAAGCTCACACTCCAGCACTTTCTGTCTTTTTAACTTTTTTCTGTCTTATAACAAATTGAACATTTAAAATCTTGACAAAGACAAGTTTGTTTTATGAGCAATGATTTATTCAAAATATAACTCAAGGACAGTTGGCATCTACGTTTCCAATAATTCTTTAATTCTATAATTATAAAGTAAACAATGAAAGCTCTTTCAGGTTCCTTAAATAAACGGGCCTCCGTTTTCCTTTCTGGCCGTTGGTTTGAGAGTTTACTTTAAAATGTTTGTTTTAATTCCTGATGATCCAGACGGTGTAACATTCCGTGTTTTGAGTCTAACCTTCGGATACAGCGGACTAATTTAAAAATTATAACACACCTTTATTTGTCTTTTCATGATGGAAGTGTTTTACTTTTTGCAAATCTATTTTAATGTTGAATTATTTCTGTAGAAATGAGTTCATGTCTCTTTGACCAAAAGCTGGTAAAATGTCTGCTCCGTTTTGGTGCATTGAAGAAAAAGTGAAAAAAGCGGAATTTTAATCAGCCTTTCTCTTTCTTCCCGCAGGTCCCGGGCTCCAGATGTCCCACCGCCTGAAATTGTCCTGGGTTGAGACCCAGTGGAGTGTAACGGAGAGGAAAGGAGGAGTCGTGGGCTTCTCAGCTTCAGGGCTGCTGTTGCAATTTCACACAGGCTCTGGGCCAAACGAGTCCTGCCGTGCTTTGATATTTTAGCATGGATGGCGCCAATCACGGACCCTCTGACCTCAAGAACCAGATCGTGGCGCTGAGGTGGAGGACTAGCAATTATCAAAGGATTAACCCCGGACTTCCTCTCTGCGAACTGTGTATTAGTGTGATCCTATAAAGCACCTCGCTGGATTTACTTCTCCGCCTCCTAAATCACAGATTTTGCGGGTGGCTTTGAATTTTTTTTCTTTTTCTTTCTTTTATTCTCATTTTCCCGCAATGGAGTTCCAAGTCGGACTATGGAATAACGATTGGACCTCATTTGTTCGATTTTGGTTCACGGTGTTGCTGAGTTTGCATGTGCAGTTTGATCCCGTTGCATCATGTCCCAAAGAATGTCGTTGTGACAAAACGTTTATATACTGTAACGAGAGGAGTTTGACGTCTGTGCCTCTGGGGATTGGGGAGGGATACAAGATCCTTTACCTCCACAACAACCAGATCAACAGCGCTGGATTTCCGATGGAACTCCATAATGTTGCATCAGTGGAGACTGTCTATTTGTACGGGAACCAGCTGGACGAGTTCCCCCTCAACCTTCCCAGAAACGTGAAAGTACTCCATTTACAGGAAAACAACATTCAGACCATTTCCAGAGCAGCACTTGCCCAGCTACCCAAACTGGAAGAACTGCACTTGGATGACAACTCCATCTCCACAGTCGGGGTGGAGGAAGGGGCTTTTCGGGAAGCGGTAAACCTAAAGCTCCTCTTTCTTACCAAGAATCACTTGAGCAGTGTTCCTATCGGATTACCAGCAGATCTTAAGGAACTGCGTCTGGATGAAAACCGTATCGCAGTGATAGATGAAGGAGCTTTTCAGAATGTTACCAATCTCCAGCGTCTGGTGCTGGATGGAAATCTTCTGGAGGATGACGCCATCGCTCCTGGTACCTTTAAGAACCTGGTCAACCTCAAAGAGCTTTCGTTATCCCGGAATTCTCTCACCAAGCCACCGCCTTTGCTTCCTTCGGTGTCTCTTGCTAAACTGAATCTGCAGGAGAACCAGATTGAAAGCATCCCTGCTTTGGTTTTCTCCGAGCTCAGGAAGCTTGAGAAGCTCGACCTTTCTACAAACCAGCTACAGACTGTTCCACAGGGTGTGTTTGATGGACTGAGCAGCCTTACACATCTCAATGTTCGGGGCAACCCTTGGCGCTGTGATTGCGCTATTAAGTGGATTGTTTTTTGGCTGAAGTCCTTACCATCTTCTGTGAACGTCCGAGGATTTACATGTCACCAACCAGAAAGGTTAAAGGGCATGACCATCCGAGAACTCAACCTTGATGTCATTCAGTGTCCAGCTGGTACTGAAATTGACCCGTGGCTCAGTCGCTTACCTTCGTCTCCATCACCACCTCATAGAACCACCATCCTACCCAGAACCACGTCCATCACCACCATGTCATCCACAGTTTTCCACCCAACCACAACCATTCCCACACTTCCGGTGCCCAATTTCCCGCCCGCTCCCTATCCACCCTATGAAGACCCTTTGAAAATATCCTTGAATGTGGTGAATGGCACGTGTGTGGAGGTCAGCTGGGAATCTTATTTCACCGTGACGGCTTATAAAGTCACCTGGGTCAAGAGGAACCAGAACTTAATGATGGATATTAGCCAAGAGAGGACGGTTCCTGGAGAGCAAAGGAGGCTTAACTTGTATGACTTGGAACCTAGATCCAAGTACCGCATCTGTGTTTACATTCTGGATTCCTTAAATAGTTACAGACCCGGAGAGGATACCATCTGTTCGGAGATCAGGACCAAATCGGCCTCTAGAACCACCAACAACTCGGAGTCGGATCCGGTGGCGCAACAGGACGTCACATCTACGTTCCTTTTAGCCGGCGTGATCGGTGGTGTCGTGCTGCTCGTTTTGATCATATTACTGAGTCTGTTTTGTTGGTACATGCACAAGAAGAGCAGGTCTTCCTGTTCCTCGTCCAAATGGAAATACAACAGAGGCAGGAGAAAAGACGACTACTGTGAAGCCGGCACCAAGAAGGATAACTCTATCCTGGAAATGACCGAGACCAGCTTCCAGATTGTGCCATTGAACAATGAGCAGCTTCTAAAGGGCGATTTCAGGATCCAGCCCATTTACACGCCCAACGTTGGCATTGGATACAGAGACTGCCACCTCAGCAACAACAGCATTGTTTACTGCAAAAGCAGCAATGTTCCTGGTGTGGAATTCTGCCACACGTGACGCTATGAGCTATTTTTTTAAAGACATAATAAACATTCACTGTACGATTGTACAGTGCACACACACACACACACACATAAACACAAACTCACACAGTTTTATATCGAAAGCAAAATCTAACTATGAATATATTCCCTCATGCTAATTTATATCGCAGATGTGGAATTCAGCTTTGGGTTTGTTCTTTATTTTTCTTAGCAAATGGTTTTGTAATTAGCATGGACCGGTGTGAGTCCGTTGTGTTTGTGTAATCAAGGCTGGTGTTAAGTGCATTAGTCTAGGTTTTCTGCCTCTGGGGTGTGAACGTGGATACCTCGCTAAGACCCTGAATATAAACCCCTGTGGAGAAACGGTAGTTAAGATAACAAAGCGGTCAGGAAAATGAAACGGCGCTGATTAGCCTGCAAT
>NC_080734.1:1108391-1135891 GCF_019097595.1 Hemibagrus wyckioides
CTAAAACCCTGCACTACTGAGCATGAGGGCTTTCACACAAATCACCTCTGAGCACACACAGAGATGGAATGTGCACTAAAATCAAATAATATCAGCATGTAGCATGTTACAGTCAGGACAAATACACTTAGTCCTGCATCATTGTTTATTTTAATGGAGCAGCTTTTGTCCTTAATTTATATACTGTTATATATGAACAGGAGCAATTGCAGGGGTCCAAACACTGCATTTAAAACAGGCCAGATTTTGTCTACAGATTTTTCAGCTCAATTTAAAACAGCTATAAATCAAACATATATAAAATCCAGCAGGTGAAAAATAATTTTTTTGTAATATAAACAGTAGTCTGATCTTTGATTATTGTTACGAATGGATTCAATTCTAAACAAAAATAACACTTGTTGAATAGTGATGCTTTGTTCTGGACTCTGATTGGTGGATCAGGTGTTGATTAATTCTCCAGAACAGAAGCTCTGACTGTAGTGGAGGTTTATAATAATGAGCTTGTTATTGTTAACACTTTATCGTTTCTATAGCAACAGCTCATTCACAGGGACGCTCTACATCAAGGAGTTAAAGAGGTGTATAAACACTGATAAGGTGAAGGAGTCTCCCGTGTGACAGTGTGTACTGATCTCTACTGATCTTTACTCTGCTGTCATGAATCAGATTTAAACTCAAACCTGTGGTGTGTAATGAGATGAGAACATTCTGATGTCCAGGATCTTCTGGGTCTGACCTCAGCGTCTGCTCTGATGGCAGGAATAATGGGGGCGAGACGTGAACGGACGTTTCTGTTGGTGAATAAACGCTAATAAAGCAGCTCTCTCTCTCAGACTGCACAAAGCAGTTAGTGACCTGAAACCATCACTGAACTGCAAGCAGGAAATGAGACACAAGGTCATGAACTCTCCTGACCTTTGACCTTTTGAGTGTGTGACCAAATGGACTGAGCTTTTCACACACTGAACTCATTCACTGCTGGAACTGAATTACTTTTATACACAAAATGCAGGAACTTTTGAATTATTTATTAGCTGCGTGTGAGTTTGGCTCTGGTTTAGATGTTCAACATATTTTCCACACAATAAGACAAATAACAAACGTTCTGACATCAGCAGCAGTGATGATGAAGCAGGGAAGTGGGCGGAGCCAGGTGATAGAGTAACACTTAATGCAAATGAGAAGGGAAAGATTGCAAAAGGAACCAGTGAGATTGAGGAATGTGGGACTTGGTATTTGTGAGGATGATAATGAGGATGATGATTAGATGTTTGGTCTAATCCATCTAATACTTTATTAAAGTTAAGGAAATAAAGAGGGACTGTGAGCCATGATGAGAGTCAAATCTTGTGTTTATTGTTGTGTTTATTGTAACTTTTGACATGTACTTGAAGCTGTCATGGATGCTTTAGCACAGCCTAGATCCTGGAAAGTTTTGCCTCACTTCCTGTTTGGCGATGATGTATCCCAAATATGGTGGACAAAATTTTTAGGAGTAGAAAAAAGCTGTTTTTGAAAAAAAATCCAAGATGGTGGAAAATCAGTCACATTGTGGATTCAACTTGTCTTGACCAGTGGAGTCCAAAAAAAACTAGCTTTAGCATTTTGGATATAAAGTTCACAAATTATCACCAGAAATGTATTTCCAAATTTAACCCGATGGTGGCGCTAGAGAACTGACAGTACTTACCCTTACTGAAGGTTTCTATGGGCTTCTACAGAAGAACATGTACACAAACAAACAAAAACAAACAACCAAGCAAACAACCAAACAAAAAAAAAACAACCAACCTAAATAAAATAAATAAATAAATAAATAAATAATGATAGTTAGAAAGAAAAAAGTCTAAATGTATAACACTATTTATTTATTTATTTATTTATTTATTTATTTATTTACTCGGATAATTGTTGGTTTCACTAATTAATAGTGGAAATAAATAAAATGGAAGGGACGTATGGAAATAAAGGAATTAAATAAAATAAAGTTAAAGTGTGATGTCAGTCCCTGTCAGTCATTAGAGATAAAGAGAATGCTGAGGGAATTCTCTCAGAGACACTAGCGCAGGAGACACACACATGCTGTTCATCATAAACACTTATTGGTAAGTAGTATAACACACACACACACACACACACACTGATTGATCTTCTGGGATTGAGTTTTGTGAGAAATGAATATTTCATACATTTTATCTTCTCTAATTTTCCATAACGAAAAAGTCATTAATTGCTAACAGAATCATGGCGAGCGTCTGAATAATTAAGTGTCCAAGTGTGAGGCGCTGCGCTCTCGGACACGGCGTGGGCCTCGCCGATGGAGACCTTCCAGAGGGCAGGACCTCATTTCCAGCTTTGAGTCTTTAATTAAGACACAAATGTCTGAAGCTCGTTACTAATGAAAAACTCATCAGGGTTTAAGTGCAGCAGCCCGAGTCGGTGTGATTTATTACAGCGCTGAAGCTCTGATGATAAATCAGTCTGGATATTATATAATATCTCTACACTCTTCACTTCACACTGGAGTTTCATTACATAACTGTATAAAATAATACATTACTATCATACCAGGAGAGATGATATTATAAATAAATATTATTATATACAGGAACAGTCCACAAGGCTGTATCTTAAATCTCACACCAATCAACCAGTCAGCCCACAGCCCCGCCCACATCACCACTGTAACCAATCACACCACAGTCCCTGCCCACATCACCACTATATCCAATCACACCACAGTCCCCCCACATCACCACTGTAACCAATCACACCACAGTCCCTGCCCACATCACCACTATATCCAATCACACCACAGTCCCCCCACATCACCACTGTAACCAATCACACCACAGTCCCTGCCCACATCACCACTATAACCAATCACACCAGTCTTGCCCAAATAACCACTATAACCAATCACATCACAGTCCCTGCCCACATCACCACTATAACCAATCACACCACAGTTCCCCCACATCACCACTATAACCAATCACATCACAGTCCCTGCCCACATCACCACTATATCCAATCACACCACAGTCCCCCCACATCACCACTATAACCAATCACATCACAGTCCCCGCCCACATCACCACTGTAACCAATCACACCACAGCCCTGCCCACATCACCACTGTAACCATTCAGATCGGATTTCTAAAGAATGAGAACATTTTAATCATCTTTAGGCTTTCATTTATTTCATGCTAATTACAGTATAAAGGAAATTAATTGATAATTAAATGAGTTAAATGAAGGCATTAAAATTCTTATTTGAATTAAATTCTTGTATGATGTCATTAATGGAGTCCATTGAGTCGAGTTCAGAGGTGATAATGAGAGCTCCATGATGTCATTAATAATGAATAAATGGATGAACTGATTGCTGGTGTAAACGACGGAGTGTGCGTCGTACAGCAGGAGTGTGAGGCTGATGGAGACGTGTGGAGAACCTTCACTCTATGGAAATCTGATGAAATCAAATCCGACAACTCCATTTGTCAGATTCCAGCAGCGTGAGAGATCGGAGACGTCACTCACATCACACGCCTTCAACCTCCCAATAATTTCATCATCTTCGTCTCACGGGAGAAAACAACCAAACACACACAAGAGTGATCGTTTACTCCAGCAATCTGCTTGTCTCATCCTTCATCATCACACACACACACACTTTGTGTGACTCAGGCAGATTTTCTGTGCAAATGCAACATTTGGTGCAGTTTGTCATGAGTAACACATTCACACATTTGTGTATCACATTAAGCTGTTTATATAATTAACATTTACACGAACACTTATAGGAAATACAACATTTACATATCATTTACATATCATTTACATATCATTTACATATATTCCTCAATCACTAATCAGCTGCATGTTCAGCATCTGTTACTGTTACACTGGAGCTCTGAGGATGTCTGGGGTCGTATTCAGATGGGATTAGTTTTAGACTGAGTTTTATTAGTGCTTGTGGTGGGGGCGTGGCCTCGCTAAATCATGAATGGGTCACATGATCACACATGGTCATGTCTGTAGTCCTACCCTGTGCTAGGATCTCAGTAACTTCACTAAAACAGCATTCACATCATAACATCATCTATATTTTATTCTTCTGCATTTGAAAGTGGTTTGGTTTCAGCGTGAGACGATATTAAAGAGAAGGGAGTGAGCTTTCCCTCGAGCGTCTTTATATTAAAGAGAAAGAGAAAGAAAACCTTTTTTCTCACAGGATACAGCAGGACCGTTACTAACCAGGTCTGTACAGACGGGAGAAAGCAGATTTATTTCTTTAAAAACTACACAACATCACCACTGTAACCAATCACACCACAGCCCCGCCCACATCACCACTGTAACCAATCACACCACAGCCCCGCCCACATCACCACTGTAACCAATCACACCACAGCTCCGCCCACATCACCACTGTGACCAATCACACCACAGCCCCACCCACATCACCACTGGAACCAATCACACCACAGCCCCGCCCACATCACCACTGGAACCAATCACACCACAGTCCCGCCCACATCACCACTGGAACCAATCACACCACAGTCCCACCCACATCACCACTGGAACCAATCACACCACAGTCCCGCCCACATCACCACTGGAACCAATCACACCACAGCCCCGCCCACATCACCACTGGAACCAATCACACCACAGCCCCGCCCACATCACCACTGGAACCAATCACACCACAGCCCCGCCCACATCACCACTGGAACCAATCACACCACAGTCCTGCCCACATCACCACTGGAACCAATCACACCACAGTCCCGCCCACATCACCACTGGAACCAATCACACCACAGTCCCGCCCACATCACCACTGGAACCACAGCCCCAGTGGTGTGATTTTACAATGAAGTGAAGTTAAAATCTTACTAAAAGACTCTTTATCACACTCTTTAACATGTTGAGGTCAGTGTTCAAGTCCTGAGTGCTCTAGAGAGACTAAACTCCAGTCACTAATCCCCGAGCTGCCTGTCTTCCATCCAGCTGATTGTTATTCCTAAAGCCTTAAGACTGCATTAATTAGAGCGTGAGTGTGTAAGAAGTCCTGATATGAAGCTGAAGGTCTCTGAATAGATTCAGTGAGGTGACGGAGGAGCTGCAGCTATTTCTGCTGGAGTGTAAAGGTGAGTCACTGCTACAGCAGGAAGCTGGAGATCTAAAGTCTCTCCTGTGCAGCCAGAGCGATGGAGTCATGTCTCATTATCTTCATTATAAAACTCTATTATAAGCCAGAGCTTCATAAGCAGTGCATCATAACCAGTCTAAATGTGAGATCTGATGTTAATTCATTTAGTAAATTTGATTCATTATTGTTCTCTTATATCTATATCACACCACTGAGGTTACACAACAACTGCAGCAACTTCAGAATAAATGATAATAGAAGCCTGAATAATCTGCGACATTGACACTATGAGTTATCGACGATGAGAATTAGATATAACATCATTGCTGCTCTCACTTCATACCTGAGGAACAGAAGACCAGGGCATGCGGCTTTACAGGAACCCCATCCACACCTGAGTGCTGGGATGCAGCAGGACATCGGCACTGTCTCCACACTTAAGCTGATTAGTTTCCTCTAACAGCATGTCCCTGAGGGTTTTATTCCTCTAACACTACAGCATTTTAGAACAAAATCATCATACTGTTATAACTTTATGGTTACAGTTAACCCTCATGACACGAGTCAGTCCTCTTTATTCGCTCTAAGTTAATAAGAGAAAAAAAAATCACAGCTTGTCATGTTACCACGGAAACCACAAAGATGCGTTACAAAGCATACTGGAGACTCCTTCCATACGTGACACACAAACACGTGACTTCTGACACTAAAAAAGTCAACGTCTCACCTATTACACGTCTCTGTGGATGAGGCGTTGCTATAGAAACAGTGATGTATTATTAGTTATTTATGTACCAGCGGAGGTGATAAAGAGGCGAGACTGCATGTGGTCATTTTCACACCTTAAATACAGGACACAAGAAAATAATGGTGTCCTTTAATTCCTGGCATTCATTAGGACTGTATTAGAGTTTTGTCTCTTGACTAAACTACAGGAAGTAAAAACACAGTAAAGTTTAATCCTACCATTCTTCATTTCCTGTTCAGTGTTGAATATCTGTTGATGATTAAAGGAGTTTTAATGGACACTCAAAGAAAAGTATTACGGTAAAAGATTGTGTAGCAGTATCGTGTGTTTTGCAAATTTCATTCATATTTATTTATAAATTTTGTAAATTTCTTCATGTCCCTGTTTTCTGTGTTTTTAGTTTCCAGTCCAGCAGGGAAACCTCCAGCTCTACAGTCCTACACACGCGCGCTTGTTCTTTGCTAATCTCTCACAAAGACGAGTGTATTTGTGTCTTACAGAGCGGCACAGAGATATGAGAATGAACCAAACCCCGCCCCCAATATGAGCTGACATCACACAGCAAAATACTGTACACCAGGGTCTGATAATCAGCTTTTAATAACAGATAATACAAATTATTACACATTTCCTTCACTTCCCTGGCCTTGAACTTAAAGCTTCATTAACTCAGTTATCTTAATGTCGCTATGTTCTTTAGAACACGTCTTGACATGTGAACGTAATGACCACAGAAAGCAGGAAGGGAATATAGGTCACACGCTCAGGTTAATTCCCACACATTAATTCTCTTCCAGGTTTCTGGAATTTCTGAATAAATTCATCCTTCAGCTTTGTGCCAGTTTGAAACCTGAACTTTTAAAGGTCTTCTACTCTTACGCTGACTTCTCCAGAGCTATGGCTATTAATTATGCCATCAATCACCGGTCGAGTGACAGCCAAATAATACACAGGCTGAATTAATATCGGACAAAAAGCTGCTAACAATCACCGACATTGTTCAGCCTGACGTTCAGACGACTGCATAACAATGGACTGTGACACAAGCCCACAGCTCGCCATGTTCACCGTTTGAGATGCATGGGAACACACACACACACACACACACACTGGCTTTGTGTATCTGATTACATTAACTGCACACTTTAAAGTCTGCATTCAGCACCCTTATATTAGCGAGTAGAGAGCAGATGTTATAGATAAATTCCTGCTATATCACATGATTTCAGATTGCTTTATTTTCCATTTTTCCGTTCAGGTTCTAATATTCTACAGGAGCTTGATGCTTCCTTTACAGCTGACATCATTGAAAAAGTTTAGATTTATTAATCAATAATGAAGATTAGCTAATGCTCAGTGACTCATGATCTAATCACTGAGGCATTTGTAATAAATTCTTCTTTTCCTCGTTTTTCGCTCCAGCTCCATCTCGACTACGGCCAAGACCGTGAGCCCTCGTGCTCGCTGAATCTTTTCTTTTTCTTTCTTTTACAGCTCCAGTTCTGAGCCACATGTACGAGCTCTGAGCTGGAAAACACAAGATGTTAACATCAGGCTGGAATTAAGGGGAAAACTCCTCACACACGACACACCCTGTATTAAATATACTAAAAAACTACAGCTGATTCTGCTTGAGTCACAAACCCAGACCCTGACACTGCAATCCTGGATCCTGTCCCAGACTCACCCCCAGGTCTCAATCCTTCCACAGACTCAATCCCAAATTCTGATCTTTCCACAATCTCAATCCTATATTCAAATTCTTCCTCAATCTCAATCAAAAGTTCTGATCCGTCCTCATTATTAATCCCAGGTTCTGATCCTTTCTCATTCTTAATCTCAAAATCTGATCCTTTTTCATTCTTAATCCCAGTTTCAAATTTTTCAACAGTCTCAATCCCAGGTCTCACTCAGAATTTAGAAACATTTCTTGCCAAGTATTGTGTGTTTACATGTACAAGGAATTTGTCTTGATGTACCGGTGCATACAGCCTAAATCCTACATTCTGATCCGTTCCCAATCTCTATCCCTTGTCTAGTCCAGGACTCCAGGACTATGATGATAAGGTACTAGAATACACAAGACTACATTAAAGTGCAAAAACGCAACATCATGAGATGTTGAGATGAGCACCAGTCCATGTGGGTATAAACATCGCCAGTTTGTGGTCAGAGATAGACACATAGCAGTGCTGCTTCTGCTGTAGAAAATTCTTCTGCCAAAGAAACTCTCAGGATTTGGAGAGTTTAGAGTAGACTTTACTAAGAATGAACAAAGCTGAGCTGGTCCATTGAGGAACTCATGGAGGTCTCAGCAGACCCTTTTGGTACCATTTCAAAATGGTTATCTTTCCTTTGCAGAAACATCTACGCTTCTTCATCTGCTCCTCATCCCTATCTCTTAAATACACCTAACACTCCTATCCTTCTCAGTCTTAACCTCAGTGGAGTAACTGAAAGACAGAATGTGCTGATTATTATGATTAATGTGCACATTTTCTTATCTAAGATGTTTTCCTGCTGGCTGAATGGCTGTGTTTCGAATACTGTCTTTCTGTAAGAACATAAAACACAGCAGCCCCTGAGCTCCTGCCAGGCAGCTGACCGTAGTCTGAGGATGTCCAGGATGTTAACATCCTGGGAGTGGAAATGGATGGTGTGGCTAGAGTTAGCCTTTTTAAACCTAGCATGGATGTCTGCTTGCTGCCAGGCTTTTAAATCCTTGCCTTCTTTAACAGCCAGCAGCATCAGGTAATAATTCAGTGAGTGTTTGTGAGTGTTGGTGTTTCCGAAGCTCATTTCTGGCCAGATTTTCCTCATTAGAATGGGTTATATGTAACAGCACCATGTTTCTGAACCCGAAGTGGCCAGTACACGCTACCTCACTGCCATCTCGATCAGAAATCCCACTCAGTCCCAGTCTCTAATCTGTTCCCTGGCACTTCCTCCAGTCAGTGTTGTGTTTGTTCTTGCCCTGCTGTCCTCTCAGTATATCTTTTTGTGAAGTCCACAGCAGTTCCTATGTGTTTTAGAAGAAGAAGAAGCCTTTATCATCACCACACATACATTACAGCAGAGTGGAATTCTTTTCTTTGCGTAAAGAAGTTGGGGTCGGGAGCGCAGGGGAAGCTATGGTACAGGGCCCTTGGAGCAGGGAGGGTTAAAGACCTTGCTCAGTTGCCTAGCAGTGGCAGCTTGGTGGTGCTAGGGCTTTAACCCCGGTCCTCCAATCAACAAACTTAACCACTTGAGCTTCCACTGCCCCATTCTTTATTCTTTTGTCTACTTTTCCTAGTTTGTTGATGTGGAATGTCTGTAAGTTTTGACCCGGTCTGCATGTATCCTGGAAAAAACCATGACCTCCCTCATACCATCTGTGTCCTGTCTGATAAGCTCATATCTCCAGCATGTTCCATGTCCTCGTACCTGCATCTCAATCCCAGAGGCATCTGTGGGAAAATTCCTCACGTCTTCCCCTCCTTTCTGAGCAGTTTTTCTCTTTCAGAACAATTTTTCCACTAATGGTTTCCTCAAGCATTTATTTTCTTATGATAAAATTCATGGAACAAAATGAGGGGATGAAGAGTGAATTTGAGCAGCGTGAAGATAAAGCTCCTGTCAGAATGAGGCCAGATGAAATGGGCTTCTTCTTCTTCTCCTCCTTCTGCTCTACACACACTACGTCTGAGGGTCTGGAGAGAAAGAGAAAGGACGAATCTCATAAAAAAGTTATAATTACGGATCTCATTTCTCAGAAGCTTGTGTTTTATTCTCCTGAAAGTGTAGAATAATGGATGATGTGAGATTGTCTTACACTATAATCCACTACATGAATGATTCATAAAACTGCACAAAGCCTTTTATCTGCTCCAAACCTTCTCACTGAGAGAGACCACAGCTTCCCAACATCTGAATATATATCTATCTGTCTGTCTGTCCCACTGTCCGTCCGTCCACCTCTATCTATCTATCTATCTATCTATCTATCTATCTATCTATCTATCTATCTATCTATCTATCTATCTATCTATTTAAACTGAAGCTGTATGTTTTCCTCGACACCATATGTTTACTCTCAGGTCCAGAGTGACTTTTTTCTGAGCAGAGTTTCAGTTTAGATGATTAAACGCCACATGAATATTTATCAGGACTCTAAACACATCACAGTGCAGACAGTAAACACATGATGTAAGAAGATGTAAACAGCGGCTGGCCGCACAGCGCTGAGGTGACCAGGTCGAGTGGGAGTGGAGTTTACAGGAAATAAATTCACAAGAGCTAACTGTACACAATTCCAGCTACCACAGGAATCCGACTGGAAACCTGCTCACCTGAGTTTGTGTCATCATAACCATGTGTTCACCTGGAAAATAAAACGGAACCTAGAGCTGATGAGCGAGGTGATTAGCTAGCTAGCACACAGTCATTAGCTCGTGTGATGGTGTAATGTACAGATCTGGTGACAGTGCAGAACCTTCCTGGTAAATTACTGACAGAAATGGTGCTGTGTGGCTAAACATCTGGTTTATTCAGCTAGCACACAGCAGTTTAGACTTTAAATGGAGCATGTAAAGACAGAGAGAGTGGAAATGAGTCCGAATCCTTCAGAAGATTTACCACAGATGTGTTGATGAATTATTGAGTAAACAGTGATGTAATGGCTAAACACGTGATTTCTCCAGCTAGGATGCAGTGATGTCTATTAATTGGACAATAAAAGGATACAGTGAGAGTGGAACTCTAACAGAACCATCTAGAAAATTAGGATTTACCACAGAGTATGATGTGAACACACTTAGCATCAATTGCTAACACATTGATTAATAATTTGAGTTCAGCTAACAATCAAAGCTTGTGAACTCAACAGTCTTCTCAAAAGTGCAGTTCATGTGGAATTTTATCATAAACATTCCGAACCCTCGACCCCGACTTCCTGTTCACCTCGAGCCGTCTTCCTGAGCTGTATTATCACATCTTGTTTCTCGTCTCAAGCCCCAGCATGCTAATCTCCTCTTCTCTTTTCGACCTCTGCCTGCCTGTTAGAACTGGGATAATGGATTTGGTATCTCTGCTTGTTATCTGACCCCCGCTATGGACAATGATTCTCTGAAAGGACAAATCCAAAATAACCTGGAATGGAGAGGTTTATGCTAATTTATGCTAATGCCTTTAAAAGGGAGATGACACACAGTGCTGTGTTTGTCAGGTATTGGTGTAAATGAGGCCATTTCCTGAAAATTAGATGCCATTACTTCTCTGACCCAACAAGCGGCTCTAATTCCTGTACAATATGGAATAATTAGCCTCTCCACCAGCCCTAAGAATAACCTGAAGGAGAAAATGTCCGGGTCATTAATTAAAGGCGTCGTTACACCATTGTTCCTGCCAATGAACTGACTCGAGTGTTTTTCGAGGCTAATGGATGTTTCCTGTTATATGAGCATTAATCACGAGGCCGTTGATGCACTTTTTACAGCATGCAGCAGATTTAAAGGTCCACTAAATCATAAATTCAGAGCAGATGTAATGGACGATGCGTCTCGCCTTTGCATGTCCTGATGCTCCTGTCAGAGTATTTCAGGATAACGATCAGCTGATGCTCTGAAACACGAGGAATAAATCCAGCGCCACTGAAGTTCTCCACATTTTCATATCCATTATCGTTAATTATCACCTTCTGAGGGTTTCGGGTGATAAATACTCCTCCAGTGTTAGATAAGTTCAGCTGTAGTGTAATTACTGAATATAACTGTCTGTGAGGACCACATCAGGAGACAGAACCTGCTCTTGATGTGACCTAATGATGGGTGTGTGTGTGTGTGTGTGTGTGTGTGTCTGATTGGCTGAGTGATCAGACTCAGAGCTGTGGTGTGTGTGTGTGTGTGTGTGTCTGATTGATCAGACTCAGAGCTGTGGTGTGTGTGTGTGTGTGTCTGATTGGCTGAGTGATCAGACTCAGAGCTGTGGTGTGTGTGTGTGTGTGTCTGATTGGCTGAGTGATCAGACTCAGAGCTGTGGTGTGTGTGTGTGTCTGATTGGCTGATTGATCAGACTCAGAGCTGTGGTGTGTGTGTGTCTGAGTGATCAGACTCAGAGCTGTGGTGTGTGTGTGTGTGTGTCTGATTGGCTGAGTGATCAGACTCAGAGCTGTGGTGTGTGTGTGTGTGTGTCTGATTGGCTGAGTGATCAGACTCAGAGCTGTGGTGTGTGTGTGTGTCTGATTGGCTGATTGATCAGACTCAGAGCTGTGGTGTGTGTGTGTCTGAGTGATCAGACTCAGAGCTGTGGTGTGTGTGTGTGTCTGATTGGCTGATTGATCAGACTCAGAGCTGTGGTGTGTGTGTGTGTGTCTGATTGATCAGACTCAGAGCTGTGGTGTGTGTGTCTGATTGGCTGAGTGATCAGACTCAGAGCTGTGGTGTGTGTGTGTGTGTCTGATTGATCAGACTCAGAGCTGTGGTGTGTGTGTGTGTGTGTGTGTCTGATTGGCTGAGTGATCAGACTCAGAGCTGTGGTGTGTGTGTGTGTCTGAGTGATCAGACTCAGAGCTGTGGTGTGTGTGTGTGTGTGTGTCTGATTGATCAGACTCAGAGCTGTGGTGTGTGTGTGTGTGTCTGATTGATCAGACTCAGAGCTGTGGTGTGTGTGTGTGTGTCTGATTGATCAGACTCAGAGCTGTGGTGTGTGTGTGTGTGTCTGATTGGCTGAGTGATCAGACTCAGAGCTGTGGTGTGTGTGTGTCTGAGTGATCAGACTCAGAGCTGTGGTGTGTGTGTGTATGTGTGTGTGTCTGATTGGCTGAGTGATCAGACTCAGAGCTGTGGTGTGTGTGTGTCTGATTGGCTGATTGATCAGACTCAGAGCTGTGAGAGTGTAGTCTGATCGCTGCTGTATCTCCTCTGTATCTGATGATCTGATGTATCAGGGTCTCACAGCTCTGAGGAGCTCCTGCCTTCATGCTCAGGGTGGTGGAGCACATCAACTGAGCTCCAGGATCCAGCTGCAGGTTGAAGATGTTGATAAAAACATCTGCAAGTTTATTAATAAATCAATTTTCTGAACAAGATCAATAACAAACTCATATGTCTATGTGACTTTTTTGTCTGTCTGTATGTTTCCCTGTCTGTCTGTCTGTTTCTGTGTGTGTGTGTATCTACAGCAGGTTAATTGTAATAATTGAAGCTTCTTGTCTATCAGATGTATAAATCTGTTCATTCTCTGTCTCTGATTCACTTTCAATGTGAATTAATCCATCACTGTCTGTCTGTCTGTCTGTCTGTTTCTCTGTCTGTCTTACATTCTGCCTGTGCTGCATCTGCGATGGATTCTGATTCTGATCATGAAGGCTGATGATTAGACGGTTTTGTATCTAATAAAAGATGTAGTGTGTGTTAATGTGCCATGATCATTAGAAGTGAATCTGATGTAAAGTAAACGTCTCGTACTCGATAAAAAGAGAGCGAGACACTTCAGTGGACAAATCAACGGCTTATTAACAAACTAAAACACACACACACACACACAGATGAGTTTGTTAGGTTTATTTTCTTGTGTATTATAAATAAATTGCACTCTCAGTATTCCACACAGCACTCGCTGGGGAAGAGCTGGTCCCGGAGACAGGACACTCAATATGCAGAGCGTTAAACAGCAGATGGACAAACAAACCGTCTCCTGCCGAGGGAACGCTGATGAAAAGGACTTAATAAATGATTTCATTTCACTTTCAGCACGGCATTTGCATTCATTACCCACAAACTCATCTCGCAGAAATCTGCCAAGCAGAAATATTTATAAAGCGAGACGCATCGATGTGAGGAAAGTTCACACAAAGCTGAAATTCATCTCAATATCCTGTTCTTCTAAATCTCAGACAGATACACATCACTAATTATACACTGATACACAGCTTAACAGAGGAGAAGAGCTGTTACAGTGAAATCCTGACAACATCAGAGTCACCACCTCACAGCCCTCTTCACTTCCTCTCACAGCACTGCAACCCGGAGACAGTTACCCCTCTCTCTGCGCTCTGATTGGTCAGGAGGTGGTGATTAATTCTCTCCAACAGCAGCTCTGACTGTAGCACAGATTCACATTGATGCCCTGATATTTTATTGTTTCCATAGCAACAGCTCACTCACAGGTACGAGACGCTCCACATAAACCCTGTGCACACTCAGTGAAGAGTGGATGGAAGGCTGGAGAAGCAGGAGGAAGTTCAGCAGATCCACGAGATCACTTTTATTTATTCACAGATTTTCAACAAACTTTCAAAACACAACAACAAAAACAAACAGAAATGCAAGCTAAAAAGTAGCCATTTAAAGTTCATGATTTAACTTTAACCACACCCCTTCTGATATATGCTTGATCACACCCCCTCTGATATATGCTTGACCCCACCCCTTCTGATATATACATTTTCAGGACAAATGAATTAAACATGACGAGCTCAACCCTATCCCTAAGTCACTATAAATGGATAAAAAGTACACTTCTTTAATATATAATATAATACCCAGTGTTCAGTGTAAACGAGTACACCCCCTTTGAAAAATAACATTTTAAACAGTATCTCAATGGAAAAAGATAGAAGACTTGGTGCTGTCATTAAAAATCATGGAGGCCATACAATGTAGTAGATGTAGTAGTTTTTGTTGTGGGGTGTACTCATATTTGCATCACCCTAATTTGAGTAAAACTGAAAATGTCGTTCTCTAAGTTATATTATTAACCTTACTCTCATGTTCTAGGTTAAACAGATGTTATATTAAACTTAGTCTTATCAACATTTTGGAGATGTTTTTGTGTTTATTGAGATACTGTTTAAAATGGTACTTTTCAAAGGGGGTGTACTCATTTACACTGAACACTGTACACACTGAGGTCAGAGGAATGAAGCTCTTGGAGACGTGCTGTTAGGGAGATAACAGTAACTCTACATCATCACACCTCACTGTCTCTCAGTCCTGCACTCTCTCTTTCACACACACACACACACACACACACACACACACACTGAAGTCTGAAACCACGTTGAGACAATAAAAAGTTTCTCCTTATCTTTGGATCAGAAAAGTAAGAGTGGAGTTGTGAAATATTCCCAGAGTGAATTTCACCCAGAACTCTCTCCACACCACTGCTGCCCTTCCAGATGTGGTGACATGATGATGTCCTGAAATCTTCCTCATGTTCTGCTGAAAGATTTCTACTTCCTGTCTACTGTCCGGAGTTCAGTGACGCAGATTCACACAAAACATCATGAGATTGACTTAATAACTAAGATCTAAAGCGCAAAACTCCAACTCCGAAGCCGAGTCTGATCTCTCCACCCAGATGTTGGGAAGCTGTGGTCTCTCTCAGTGAGAAGGTTTGGAGCAGATAAAAGGCTTTGTGCAGTTTTATGAATCATTCATGTAGTGGATTATAGTGTAAGACAATCTCACATCATCCATTATTCTACACTTTCAGGAGAATAAAACACAAGCTTCTGAGAAATGAGATCCGTAATTATAACTTTTTTATGAAAACGAACTCGAGTGTGTGTGTGTGTGTGTGATCTACCCTCATTCTGATGAGAGCTGTATATAACATTCTTTATTTATGCTGCTGAATAGGAGGAAAAATCTGTGCTGAAACAGAGAGAGAGAGAGAGAGAGATCAATACCCTAATACCCCTCCACCATTACACTCTGCCCCACTAATACTTCTCCCCATTACACTCCGCCCCATTAATACCCCTCCCTTGTAACACTCTGCCCCACTAATACATCTCCCCCAATACATTCCACCCAATTAATTCCCCTCCCTTGTAACACTCTACCCACTAATAACCCTCCCCCATTACACTCTGCCCCAGTAGTACTCCACCCCATGGTCCAGATCATGAGACACTCTTCTCCCACATCATGAGCTCAGACTCTTTTCTGTGTTTCATCAACAGAACTTTCTTGTTTCTTCTGTAAATCCAGAGAATAAATAAATAAATCATCTGAATCATCTAAGCAATGCGACATGGAACTTTCCAGGAATTCCTCCAAATCTCCTGAAGGACGTTGTTCTGTAGGCTCCAGTAAATTCTGCGCTTTCTGTTTACATGTGACCAAGATGTAAGATGGACAGAAGACAAGATGTTAAGATAAACATGTTTAAGATGTTTCATAACTGCACAGTCTTTACAGAGCTCATGAAGCCGCATGAAATGTTCATGAAGCTACCAGAATGTTCTAACAGATTCTGCTGTCGTTATGAGAACATGCCTTTATAACTGAGGTCATCTGTAAAAGCTCCATGAGAACAATCGTCCACTGATAACTAACATACTAACTCTCCTCTACTACTAACACTCCTCTACTACTAACACTACTCTACTACTAACACTCCTCTACTACTGACACTACTCTACTACTGACACTCCTCTACTACTGACACTCCTCTACTACTGACACTCCTCTACTACTGACACTACTCTACTACTGACACTCCTCTACTACTGACACTCCTCTACTACTAACACTCCTCTACTACTGACTCTCCTCTACTACTGACTCTCCTCTACTACTGACTCTCCTCTACTACTGACACTCCTCTACTACTGACTCTCCTCTACTACTGACTCTCCTCTACTACTAACTCTCCTCTA
The DNA here is from genome assembly GCF_019097595.1 of Hemibagrus wyckioides. NCBI lineage: Eukaryota > Metazoa > Chordata > Actinopteri > Siluriformes > Bagridae > Hemibagrus > Hemibagrus wyckioides. The sequence continues at coordinate 1,124,954 of NC_080734.1, forward strand.
CTACTAACACTCCTCTACTACTAACTCTCCTCTACTACTGACACTCCTCTACTACTAACTCTCCTCTACTACTAACACTCCTCTACTACTGACACTCCTCTACTACTGACACTACTCTACTACTGACACTCCTCTACTACTGACACTACTCTACTACTAACTCTCCTCTACTACTAAAACTCCTGTACTACTGACACTCCTCTACTACTAACTCTCCTCTACTACTGACACTCCTCTACTACTGACACTACTACTGACTCTCCTCTACTACTGACACTCCTCTACTACTGACACTACTCTACTACTGACACTCCTCTACTACTAACTCTCCTCTACTACTAACACTCCTCTACTACTAACACTCCTCTACTACTAACTCTCCTCTACTACTAACTCTCCTCTACTACTAACACTCCTCTACTACTAACTCTCCTCTACTACTAACTCTCCTCTACTACTAACTCTCCTCTACTACTAACACTCCTCTACTACTAACTCTCCTCTACTACTAACTCTCCTCTACTACTAACACTCCTCTACTACTAACACTCCTCTACTACTAACACTCTTCTACTACTAACACTCCTCTACTACTGACACTCCTCTACTACTGACACTACTCTACTACTGACACTCCTGTACTACTGACACTCCTCTACTACTGACTCTCCTCTACTACTGACACTCCTCTACTACTGACACTACTACTGACTCTCCTTTACTACTGACACTCCTCTACTACTGACACTCCTCTACTACTGACACTCCTCTACTACTGACACTCCTCTACTACTGACACTCCTCTACTACTAACTCTCCTCTACTACTGACACTCCTCTACTACTGACACTCCTCTACTACTGACACTCCTCTACTACTGACACTCCTCTACTACTAACACTCCTCTACTACTAACTCTCCTCTACTACTGACACTCCTCTACTACTGACACTCCTGTACTACTAACACTACTCTACTACTAACACTCCTCTACTACTAACACTCCTCTACTACTAACTCTCCTCTACTACTAACACTACTCTACTACTAACACTCCTCTACTACTAACACTACTCTACTACTAACACTCCTCTACTACTAACACTCCTCTACTACTAACACTCCTCTACTAATAACACTACTCTACTACTAACTCTCCTCTACTACTAACACTCCTCTACTACTAACACTCCTCTACTACTAACACTACTCTACTACTAACTCTCCTCTACTACTAACACTACTCTACTACTAACACTCCTCTACTACTAACACTCCTCTACTACTAACACTACTCTACTACTAACACTCCTCTACTACTAACACTACTCTACTACTAACACTCCTCTACTACTAACTCTCCTCTACTACTGACACTACTCTACTACTAACACTCCTCTACTACTAACTCTCCTCTACTACTGACACTCCTCTACTACTGACACTCCTGTACTACTAACACTACTCTACTACTAACACTCCTCTACTACTAACACTCCTCTACTACTAACTCTCCTCTACTACTAACACTACTCTACTACTAACACTCCTCTACTACTAACACTACTCTACTACTAACACTCCTCTACTACTAACACTCCTCTACTACTAACACTCCTCTACTAATAACACTACTCTACTACTAACACTCCTCTACTACTAACACTCCTCTACTACTAACACTACTCTACTACTAACTCTCCTCTACTACTAACACTACTCTACTACTAACACTCCTCTACTACTAACACTCCTCTACTACTAACACTACTCTACTACTGACACTCCTCTACTACTGACTCTCCTCTACTACTGACACTCCTCTACTACTGACACTACTCTACTACTGACACTCCTCTACTACTGACACTACTCTACTACTAACTCTCCTCTACTACTGACACTCCTGTACTACTGACACTCCTCTACTACTGACTCTCCTCTACTACTGACACTCCTCTACTACTGACACTACTACTGACTCTCCTCTACTACTGACACTCCTCTACTACTGACACTCCTCTACTACTGACTCTCCTCTACTACTAACACTCCTCTACTACTAACACTCCTCTACTACTAACTCTCCTCTACTACTAACACTCCTCTACTACTAACTCTCCTCTACTACTAACACTCCTCTACTACTAACACTCCTCTACTACTAACTCTCCTCTACTACTAACACTCCTCTACTACTGACACTCCTCTACTACTGACTCTCCTCTACTACTGACACTCCTCTACTACTGACACTCCTCTACTACTGACACTACTCTACTACTGACACTCCTCTACTACTAACTCTCCTCTACTACTGACACTCCTCTACTACTGACACTCCTCTACTACTGACTCTCCTCTACTACTAACACTCCTCTACTACTAACACTCCTCTACTACTAACACTACTCTACTACTAACACTACTCTACTACTAACTCTCCTCTACTACTAACACTCCTCTACTACTAACACTCCTCTACTACTAACTCTCCTCTACTACTAACACTCCTCTACTACTAACACTCCTCTACTACTGACACTCCTCTACTACTGACACTCCTCTACTACTAACTCTCCTCTACTACTGACACTCCTCTACTACTGACACTCCTCTACTACTGACACTCCTCTACTACTGACTCTCCTCTACTACTAACACTCCTCTACTACTGACACTCCTCTACTACTGACTCTCCTCTACTACTGACACTCCTCTACTACTGACACTCCTCTACTACTGACTCTCCTCTACTACTGACACTCCTCTACTACTGACACTCCTCTACTACTGACACTCCTCTACTACTGACTCTCCTCTACTACTAACACTCCTCTACTACTAACTCTCCTCTACTACTAACACTCCTCTACTACTACGACTCCTCTACTACTAACACTCCTCTACTACTGACACTCCTCTACTACTGACACTCCTCTACTACTGACTCTCCTCTACTACTGACACTCCTCTACTACTGACACTCCTCTACTACTGACACTCCTCTACTACTGACACTCCTCTACTACTGACTCTCCTCTACTACTGACACTCCTCTACTACTGACACTCCTCTACTACTGACTCTCCTCTACTACTGACTCTCCTCTACTACTGACACTCCTCTACTACTGACACTCCTCTACTACTGACACTCCTCTACTACTGACTCTCCTCTACTACTAACACTCCTCTACTACTAACTCTCCTCTACTACTAACACTCCTCTACTACTAACTCTCCTCTACTACTGACACTCCTCTACTACTGACTCTCCTCTACTACTGACACTCCTCTACTACTGACACTCCTCTACTACTGACTCTCCTCTACTACTAACACTCCTCTACTACTGACACTCCTCTACTACTGACACTCCTCTACTACTGACTGTCCTCTACTACTGACACTCCTCTACTACTAACTCTCCTCTACTACTAACACTCCTCTACTACTGACACTCCTCTACTACTAACTCTCCTCTACTACTAACACTCCTCTACTACTGACACTCCTCTACTACTGACTCTCCTCTACTACTGACACTCCTCTACTACTGACACTCCTCTACTACTGACACTCCTCTACTACTGACTCTCCTCTACTACTAACACTCCTCTACTACTAACTCTCCTCTACTACTAACACTCCTCTACTACTAACACTCCTCTACTACTGACTCTCCTCTACTACTGACAATCCTCTACTACTGACACTCCTCTACTACTGACACTCCTCTACTACTAACACTCCTCTACTACTGACACTCCTCTACTACTGACTCTCCTCTACTACTGACACTCCTCTACTACTGACACTCCTCTACTACTGACTCTCCTCTACTACTGACTCTCCTCTACTACTGACACTCCTCTACTACTGACACTCCTCTACTACTGACTCTCCTCTACTACTAACACTCCTCTACTACTGACTCTCCTCTACTACTAACACTCCTCTACTACTAACTCTCCTCTACTACTGACACTCCTCTACTACTGACTCTCCTCTACTACTGACACTCCTCTACTACTGACACTCCTCTACTACTGACTCTCCTCTACTACTAACACTCCTCTACTACTGACACTCCTCTACTACTGACACTCCTCTACTACTGACTGTCCTCTACTACTGACACTCCTCTACTACTAACACTACTCTACTACTAACACTCCTCTACTACTAACTCTACTCTACTACTGACTCTCCTCTACTACTGACACTCCTCTACTACTGACACTACTCTACTACTAACTCTCCTCTACTACTAACACTCCTGTACTACTGACACTCCTCTACTACTAACTCTCCTCTACTACTGACACTCCTCTACTACTGACACTACTACTGACTCTCCTCTACTACTGACACTCCTCTACTACTGACACTCCTCTACTACTAACTCCCCTCTACTACTAACACTACTCTACTACTAACACTCCTCTACTACTAACACTCCTGTACTACTAACACTACTCTACTACTAACTCTCCTCTACTACTAACACTCCTCTACTACTAACACTCCTCTACTACTAACACTACTCTACTACTGACTCTCCTCTACTACTAACACTCCTCTACTACTAACTCTCCTCTACTACTAACACTACTCTACTACTAACACTCCTGTACTACTAACACTACTCTACTACTAACTCTCCTCTACTACTAACACTACTCTACTACTAACTCTCCTCTACTACTAACACTACTCTACTACTAACACTCCTCTACTACTAACTCTCCTCTACTACTAACACTCCTCTACTACTAACTCTCCTCTACTACTAACACTACTCTACTACTAACACTCCTCTACTACTAACACTACTCTACTACTAACACTCCTCTACTACTAACACTCCTCTACTACTAACTCTCCTCTACTACTAACACTACTCTACTACTAACACTCCTCTACTACTAACACTCCTCTACTACTAACACTACTCTACTACTAACACTCCTCTACTACTAACACTCCTCTACTACTAACTCTCCTCTACTACTAACACTACTCTACTACTAACTCTCCTCTACTACTAACTCTCCTCTACTACTAACTCTCCTCTACTACTAACACTCCTCTACTACTAACACTCCTCTACTACTAACACTCCTCTACTACTAACACTCCTCTACTACTGACACTACTCTACTACTAACACTCCTCTACTACTAACGCTCCTCTACTACTAACGCTCCTCTACTACTAACGCTCCTCTACTACTAACACTACTACTAACTCTCCTCTACTACTAACACTCCTCTACTACTGACACTCCTCTACTACTGACTCTCCTCTACTACTGACACTCCTCTACTACTGACACTCCTCTACTACTGACACTCCTCTACTACTGACACTACTCTACTACTAACTCTCCTCTACTACTAACACTCCTGTACTACTGACACTCCTGTACTACTGACTCTCCTCTACTACTGACACTCCTCTACTACTGACACTACTACTGACTCTCCTCTACTACTGACACTCCTCTACTACTGACACTACTCTACTACTGACACTCCTCTACTACTAACTCTCCTCTACTACTAACACTCCTCTACTACTAACACTCCTCTACTACTAACTCTCCTCTACTACTAACACTCCTCTACTACTAACACTCCTGTACTACTAACACTACTCTACTACTAACTCTCCTCTACTACTAACACTACTACTAACACTCCTCTACTACTAACACTCCTCTACTACTAACTCTCCTCTACTACTAACACTCCTCTACTACTAACACTCCTCTACTACTAACACTACTCTACTACTAACACTACTCTACTACTAACACTACTCTACTACTAACTCTCCTCTACTACTGACTCTCCTCTACTACTGACACTCCTCTACTACTGACACTCCTCTACTACTGACACTCCTCTACTACTGACTCTCCTCTACTACTGACACTCCTCTACTACTGACACTCCTCTACTACTGACTCTCCTCTACTACTAACACTCCTCTACTACTAACTCTCCTCTACTACTAACACTCCTCTACTACTACCACTCCTCTACTACTAACACTCCTCTACTACTGACACTCCTCTACTACTGACACTCCTCTACTACTGACTCTCCTCTACTACTGACACTCCTCTACTACTGACACTCCTCTACTACTGACACTCCTCTACTACTGACACTCCTCTACTACTGACTCTCCTCTACTACTGACACTCCTCTACTACTGACACTCCTCTACTACTGACTCTCCTCTACTACTGACACTCCTCTACTACTGACACTCCTCTACTACTGACTCTCCTCTACTACTAACACTCCTCTACTACTAACTCTCCTCTACTACTCACACTCCTCTACTACTAACTCTCCTCTACTACTGACACTCCTCTACTACTGACTCTCCTCTACTACTGACACTCCTCTACTACTGACACTCCTCTACTACTGACTCTCCTCTACTACTAACACTCCTCTACTACTGACACTCCTCTACTACTGACACTCCTCTACTACTGACTGTCCTCTACTACTGACACTCCTCTACTACTGACACTACTCTACTACTAACTCTCCTCTACTACTAACACTCCTGTACTACTGACACTCCTCTACTACTAACACTCCTCTACTACTAACTCTCCTCTACTACTGACACTCCTCTACTACTGACACTACTACTGACTCTCCTCTACTACTGACACTCCTCTACTACTGACACTACTACTGACTCACCTCTACCACTGACACTCCTCTACTACTGACTCTCCTCTACTACTGACACTCCTCTACTACTGACACTCCTCTACTACTGACTCTCCTCTACTACTGACTCTCCTCTACTACTGACACTCCTCTACTACTGACACTCCTCTACTACTAACTCCCCTCTACTACTAACACTACTCTACTACTAACACTCCTCTACTACTAACACTCCTGTACTACTAACACTACTCTACTACTAACTCTCCTCTACTACTAACACTCCTCTACTACTAACACTCCTCTACTACTAACACTACTCTACTACTGACTCTCCTCTACTACTAACACTCCTCTACTACTAACTCTCCTCTACTACTAACACTACTCTACTACTAACACTCCTGTACTACTAACACTACTCTACTACTAACTCTCCTCTACTACTAACACTACTCTACTACTAACTCTCCTCTACTACTAACACTACTCTACTACTAACACTCCTCTACTACTAACACTCCTCTACTACTAACTCTCCTCTACTACTAACACTACTCTACTACTAACACTCCTGTACTACTAACACTACTCTACTACTAACTCTCCTCTACTACTAACACTCCTCTACTACTAACACTACTCTACTACTAACACTCCTCTACTACTAACACTCCTCTACTACTAACTCTCCTCTACTACTAACACTACTCTACTACTAACACTCCTCTACTACTAACACTCCTCTACTACTAACACTACTCTACTACTAACACTACTCTACTACTAACACTCCTCTACTACTAACTCTCCTCTACTACTAACACTACTCTACTACTAACTCTCCTCTACTACTAACTCTCCTCTACTACTAACTCTCCTCTACTACTAACACTCCTCTACTACTAACACTCCTCTACTACTAACACTCCTCTACTACTAACACTCCTCTACTACTGACACTACTCTACTACTAACACTCCTCTACTACTAACGCTCCTCTACTACTAACGCTCCTCTACTACTAACGCTCCTCTACTACTAACACTACTACTAACTCTCCTCTACTACTAACACTCCTCTACTACTGACACTCCTCTACTACTGACTCTCCTCTACTACTGACACTCCTCTACTACTGACACTCCTCTACTACTGACACTCCTCTACTACTGACACTACTCTACTACTAACTCTCCTCTACTTCTAACACTCCTGTACTACTGACACTCCTGTACTACTGACTCTCCTCTACTACTGACACTCCTCTACTACTGACACTACTACTGACTCTCCTCTACTACTGACACTCCTCTACTACTGACACTACTCTACTACTGACACTCCTCTACTACTAACTCTCCTCTACTACTAACACTCCTCTACTACTAACACTCCTCTACTACTAACTCTCCTCTACTACTAACACTCCTCTACTACTAACACTCCTGTACTACTAACACTACTCTACTACTAACTCTCCTCTACTACTAACACTACTACTAACACTCCTCTACTACTAACACTCCTCTACTACTAACTCTCCTCTACTACTAACACTCCTCTACTACTAACACTCCTCTACTACTAACACTACTCTACTACTAACACTACTCTACTACTAACACTACTCTACTACTAACTCTCCTCTACTACTAACTCTCCTCTACTACTAACACTACTCTACTACTAACACTCCTCTACTACTAACACTACTCTACTACTAACACTCCTCTACTACTAACTCTCCTCTACTACTAACACTCCTCTACTACTAACACTCCTCTACTACTAACACTCCTCTACTACTAACTCTCCTCTACTACTAACTCTCCTCTACTACTAACACTCCTCTACTACTAACACTCCTCTACTACTAACTCTCCTCTACTACTAACTCTCCTCTACTACTAACACTCCTCTACTACTAACACTCCTCTACTACTAACACTACTCTACTACTAACACTCCTCTACTACTAACTCTCCTCTACTACTAACACTCCTCTACTACTAACACTCCTCTACTACTAACTCTCCTCTACTACTAACTCTCCTCTACTACTAACACTCCTCTACTACTAACACTCCTCTACTACTAACACTCCTCTACTACTAACTCTCCTCTACTACTAACACTCCTGTACTACTAACACTCCTCTACTACTAACACTCCTCTACTACTAACACTCCTCTACTACTGACACTCCTCTACTACTGACACTCCTCTACTACTGACACTCCTCTACTACTGACTCTCCTCTACTACTAACTCTCCTCTACTACTAACACTCCTCTACTACTAACACTCCTCTACTACTAACACTCCTCTACTACTAACTCTCCTCTACTACTAACACTCCTCTACTACTAACACTCCTCTACTACTGACACTCCTCTACTACTGACACTCCTCTACTACTGACACTACTCTACTACTGACACTCCTCTACTACTAACTCTCCTCTACTACTAACACTCCTCTACTACTAACACTCCTCTACTACTAACTCTCCTCTACTACTAACACTCCTCTACTACTAACACTCCTCTACTACTAACACTCCTCTACTACTAACTCTCCTCTACTACTAACTCTCCTCTACTACTAACACTCCTCTACTACTAACACTCCTCTACTACTAACACTCCTCTACTACTAACTCTCCTCTACTACTAACACTCCTGTACTACTAACACTACTCTACTACTAACACTCCTCTACTACTAACACTCCTCTACTACTAACTCTCCTCTACTACTAACACTCCTCTACTACTAACACTCCTCTACTACTAACTCTCCTCTACTACTAACACTCCTCTACTACTAACACTCCTCTACTACTAACACTCCTCTACTACTAACACTCCTCTACTACTAACTCTCCTCTACTACTAACTCTCCTCTACTACTAACACTCCTCTACTACTAACACTCCTCTACTACTAACTCTCCTCTACTACTAACACTCCTCTACTACTAACACTCCTCTACTACTAACACTCTTCTACTACTAACACTACTCTACTACTAACACTCCTCTACTACTAACACTACTCTACTACTAACACTCCTCTACTACTAACACTCCTCTACTACTAACTCTCCTCTACTACTAACTCTCCTCTACTACTAACACTCCTCTACTACTAACACTCCTCTACTACTAACACTCCTCTACTACTAACTCTCCTCTACTACTAACTCTCCTCTACTACTAACACTCCTCTACTACTAACACTCCTCTACTACTAACTCTCCTCTACTACTAACACTCCTCTACTACTAACACTCCTCTACTACTAACACTCCTCTACTACTAACACTCCTCTACTACTAACTCTCCTCTACTACTAACTCTCCTCTACTACTAACACTCCTCTACTACTAACACTCCTCTACTACTAACTCTCCTCTACTACTAACACTCCTCTACTACTAACACTCCTCTACTACTAACACTCTTCTACTACTAACACTACTCTACTACTGACACTCCTCTACTACTAACTCTCCTCTACTACTAACTCTCCTCTACTACTAACACTACTCTACTACTAACACTCCTCTACTACTGACACTCCTCTACTACTGACACTCCTCTACTACTAACTCTCCCATACTACTGACACTACTCTACTACTGACTCTCCTCTACTACTAACACTCCTCTACTACTGACACTCCTCTACTACTAACTCTCCTCTACTACTGACACTCCTCTACTACTGACACTCCTCTACTACTAACTCTCCTCTACTACTAACTCTCCTCTACTACTGACACTCCTCTACTACTGACACTCCTCTACTACTAACACTCCTCTACTACTAACACTCCTCTACTACTGACACTCCTCTACTACTAACACTCCTCTACTACTAACACTCCTCTACTATTAACACTCATCTAATGTTCCTCTAATATAACACTCCTCTAACGCTTATTTAACATTCATTTAATGCTCACCCAGTGTTCATCGAACGCTCAGCTAACATTCATCTAACGATCAGCTTATGATTATCTAACGGTTATCTAATGTTCATCTAACGCTAATCTAACTTTTATGTAACACTCACCTATCAGCTCAGCTAATGTCTAACAATCTAACACTCCTTTAACGCTTATCTAACATTCACCTCACGTTTATCTAACGTTCATCTAATGTTCATCTAACACTCAGTTAATTTTCATGTTCTTCTCCACTTTTAATAAAAAGATCTTTCAGCTTAAC